>NW_027495337.1:0-100414 GCF_021521415.1 Bidens hawaiensis | reverse complement strand
CGTGCCCGACAATGCACACGGTTGTGCCAAATCAAATCTCGCCACTAGCTCGTGCACTAGTGGCACTGGATCAGTCTTCTCGACATGCATGGTCGTGCTCGGAAAACTACACGGTCGTGCTCGGAAAACTGCATGGTCATGCTCGGCTACAATGGCTCGGCACTAGCTTGTTCTTGGTCTTGTTTGGCTCGGCACGGTCGTGCACATAAAATGCACGGTCGTGCATGTCTAGCAGATTCTTGAATTTTGTCCTGGAAACGCCATCTTTTTGTCATTTATTTGCCGGGCAAGCGTCCGGACCTACAAATTCACAAATAACTCAAATAAGTATCAAATACAATAAAAATACATGAAGTTTTACCAAAATATGAGGATAATTAGATGCGATAAGATGTACACTTTGCGTTACATCACACAGATAATTCAATTTAAGAATGGGACCTGCATATGCCCCCGCCCATAAAACACATGGGTACAAATCGTAATTTTCTCTTTAAATAAGCCCATTTTTTAAACTTAAAAGAGTTTTTCAACATTGAAATTTAAATGTATATACATTGATTTCAACTTTCAAATACATGAACACCCAATGACTAATTTCAATCGAAGTTCGGAAGAGACGGTAGGCAGTGACGATGGCGGTGCCGAAATGCAGTAGGGATGAGAGGTAGCAAAACAGGGTACAGTAGGTTTATGCCTTGGTTGTTGGATTTCGATTGATGGAGTAGGGCTGTGGAGGGGTGGCGATCGATGGAGGACCGATGGGTGGTGGCTAGGGTTGAGAGTCTATGAATGAGAATAATGACTTATGATGTTAGAAAGAGGTTAGAAGAGGTAAAAAGAAGCTGTGCTAGATCTACGTCAAGAAGAGCCCGCGTAAATGTTTTTTATTCCGCTAAGCTTTTTTTAAAAAACAAACACCATTTAAATTTAAATGATTGTTCCAAAATAAGAGGGATAACTAATATATTGTTTGTAAGTGATAAATTTATTAGTTAATGTTATCGTATACTTGGTTTTACTCTTGACTTCTCTTGTCTTTAGATTAAAACAAATACGAAGTTTGAGAAATTAGTTACACAAACGTAAAGATAGACTACTAAAATATAATTATCTAATATATATAATTGTGAAGTTTGGTGCCGCAAAGCCTCTATTGGGCCACTTTGCGGCATCCTAGTGGTAGTATTTTTTTTTTGTTTTTTTTAAGTTTCGGCCCATAATAAACGTAATGAAAATCTGTCGATTGTGAATTTTGTTTTTGTTTTAGTTACGGTATCGTGTCTAATGTCACGGAAACCGACCGAATTCGCGTAGGCTCACCGCGTTTTGCTTTAGTTCTAGTACCGTAATGAAAACCAGCCGAACACGATTTTTGTTTTTTTGTTCCGGTACCGTAACGAACATGATGAAAACTGATTGATTTCGCGTAGACTCATGGCCGGCTGGAGGGTGGCGCCGGTCGGACCGTCGGCTGGGGCACGTAATTTTTAGGGGCCAAAACTTTTTGTATTTATATTTTTTATATATACATTTAAAAATATAAAACTTATATAATATGAATTGCTCTTTACCATCTTATAATTATTGTGCCCAAAATTCTTTTTTATTCATAATCCATTTAATTAAGTTTAAATTATTGGGCCCAAACTAAAACTAAAAACTACAAAAATTAAATAAAAACCCGATGCAAAATAAAAGAAAAGGCGATCAATTGAAATTTCTCTTTGGTTCCTTCCTTCTTTACGAATGCTGACCAACGACCAACCTAGCCGACCACTACTGTTGGTTCGTTGTTAACCACCAGGCTCCTCCACGGTTAACCAAGCTTGCCACCAAGGACCAAGCTATTTTTTTTCCAATGTTTGGAGAGTTTCACAAATCATTGGTTAATCGTTAGTTACTATGGTATTTTTAGTAATATATTTTTCAATGTTTATTTTTATAACATTAAGCATCGTTAAAAAAATTAGCTTATATATTTCTTTACTCATTAAGGCTATGGGCCTTTTTATTTCGGCTCGGCCGAGGTATTCAAATCCTCGGAGACGGCCCTGCGTAGACTCAACTGCCTCAATGCCTGGGATCGATAATGGTCGGGTTTTACCAACGATTGAGTTTTATCGACCGACGCCACGCCATTGGTCCATCCCAGTTTTTATATATATATTTTTTTGTTTTATTTTTGCCTTAGTTTCGATACGATAATGTACGTAACCGAAACCGACCGAATTCGCGTTGACTTACTGTATCAACGTTTGGGTTTTACCACCGCCCGGGTTTTACGGAACTGTCCAGTTGCGCCGGGAAAATACTAGTTACTGAGAAACTAATATATATATCAAAATTTGACTTAGAAATAATCTTTTTTTATAAACAATAAAATTATCTGGATATTTAATTGCATATAATAGTAATAAGACTAGTTATGTAGAAGTAATGGAAGCCCACCCAAATGCCGCATAACAACACAAGTACCTTACTTTCGACAACAAAATCTTCTTAAAATAGAAAATACATTTTTTGTACAATATCATGACTACCATCTCCTTTAATTCTCTATAAAATAGCTTATTTAAATATCTTTTATACATTATATGTTTTTGTTCGATATTTCACCTTTGGTAGTTGAAGATGTCGGTGCTCGCCTTTAGTTTTGGCCTAATTTATAAAAGAGAGAAAAATTATTAAAATCTTATAGTTTAAATGATCAATAAATCATAATATTATTATTATTATTATTCTTATTATGCACATCATTAATATTTTCATATTTTGTACATGTGTTGTAGACAGAGTTACTTAAACAAAATTACGTAAAACATTACTAAATTTGCAAGTTGTATATATATGGTTTCCTTGTCTTTTATGGTCAAGTTATTCTACAAATGAAGACAAACATAAAATGGATGAAAAAGATTTATAGTCATAAAAAAAACCATTTAAAAAAAATAAAAAATAAATAAATAAAAAATCATAATTCAAAATTTAATAAAAAAACAAAAAAAAGTAAAAACACAAAAATGTTTCCGCCGTCTACCTCGTTCTAAAAAAAAAACCCTCGAAAAAGACACAATGTTGAGTGAAAAAGACCATTGTGTCTTTTTGTTTATCATTGTGGTTTGTGTTTATTTTCGTCATTGATTGTGTTTTTTTTTCTTGACATTATGTATTTTTTTCTTGATATTGTGTTATATTACTCAACATTGTGTTATATTTTATTGGGCATTGCGTTATATTTTGCGATTTATTATGTCTTTTTTTAGTTATAATTGTGTCTTTTCTCTCTGCATTGTGTCTTTTCGGAGTTTTTTTTTGAACGAGAATGACGAAGGAAACATTTTTGGTTTTTAAACTTCTTTTTTTTATCTATATTTTGAGTTATGATTTTTTTATTAACTTTTTAGAAATTTTTTTGAGGCTTTTTTATGTGACCACAAATCCTTCTCACACTTCTCATTTTTGTTTCCCTGTATTTTAACTTTTCACTGTCTTTTAACCGTAGCAAATGCTTACACACATACATAAAAACCAAAGATTAAATCAATTAACTTTAGTCTTTACCGACTGTTTAATAGGGATAAGTTATTATAGAAAGACAATGTTTCCTATGAATGGTAAGAATAATTATGGGCCATTAAATTAGGGGATCCAAGAATTGAGATTTAAAATTACAAAAAATCGACATAGTTTCCTAGAATTACTCTTTCACCATTATAACCGACATAGTTTCCTAGAATTATTCTTTTACTATAGGTTTTAATGCCAAATGTCAAAAATATATTGGTTTTTATCATTCATAGGAAACTTTTTATTCTTATTTGAACCATTTTCCTGTTTAATATACGTTAATAGATATACAAATATTTGTTGCTGGAGACAAATAAGTGACGATGTTACGACTAGTTTTATCATAGTTATTGATTCATATTGGCAACACTTGTAATTTGACTAAATGGAAATATCTTGAGGTTGAATATTATCGTACTGTGTTTCTATAATTGTTTTTAGGGGTAATCTTTCTGGTTCCATGGGTCGAGTAGTTCGGGTTTTCTCCCAACATAATACTGGCCCTAAATAGGTTCGGTTTAATTGATAAACAGGTTGTTTTGGGTCAACGTAATTGGATTATTAAGGGATGCTAAAATGGTTTATATATATATTATTTGGGCTATTAAGGCAGTTTTGGGCTTAATGTTGAATTATAGTTTTTAAATAATGGGCTACTAAATTATGTAAAATCTAAATTCAACCTAGAGTTGATCCATTTGTGTTTGAACTGTATCACAAAATCACTGGGGAGCTTTTACGAAGCAAAAAGTGTGGAGAGAATAATCAGAAAGAGTGATCGCTTTGTCTAATGTGAAGATAATATATGAAGCAAGAGGCTACCGTTGGTTTAAACAAACACCTAGAAAAAACTCTGTATTTTACTACTGTGTAAGAAGTTTGAATATTTCTTTCATTATTTTACATTTTAACCCAGATTATACGAATTGTACCATTTTTATAAAAAAAATATTTACAAATTTATGAATTATTATAGCGGTTTTATTATCCAAATTGTGTAAAACAAGACCACATGAGTATGTAAAGTAGAGGGGTACAAAACTGGGTTTTTTCTCAAACCGAACCGGTTCAGTCAAAGGCTTGTCAAACCGGTTTAGAAGCAAGATAGGCTTGCCTGGTCTAGGTCGGTTTGATCTGGTTTAGAATTGGTAAAACCGGTTTAAGGCCGTTTTCCTCAAACCGATTTGTTTTTAAAACTAATTTGGTTGTTCAAAAGGGGAACCGATACCAAAACCGACAGTTTGGGTGAAACCGGTTTTCTTATCAAACCGTTTCGGGTCAGTTTACCATAAACCGGTCCCTAACATGTATTTTTACACCTCAAATGTAAAGTATCTAAATCCATTTGGGCCACATGTAGTGGCGTTATGAGTAGGTTACGGCCCATTCAAAAAATAAGATTTTTATAAAATAGCTTTAAATAGATAATCACGACTCTTACGTGATTGGTTTAACTGATGTGGCACCCTACGAAAGTAAACGTGATAAATTGAAACTTCGTATTGACAAACACAAACAAAAACAAGCCGGCGTTAGTTTCAAAGGCAAAATAATATCGGATCGAAGTAGTTTTCACATCCTTTTGATCTCTCTCTTCAGGTCAGTTTACAATCCTCATCACATCCATCCATTTAATTATAATAATCGTGTTTTTCATGAATTCGTTAATTTGAATAATAATACTTTAGATCTGAAGTTCATATGACCGTAGATTCGATCGTTGATGATTTGAATTCACAACTCTTTTTCGATTAGATTGATCGGGCGCTTGATGAATTGGTTGAATTTTGCTTTTGGAATTCAGTATTTGTTTGGATGTGTATGCAGATTGTGAAATTTTTAACATCGAAGTTGAAGTATGCGGGTCAAAGATAAGTTTATAAATTAAATAAACATGATCATTGTAATTGTTAATTAAAATTACTAAATGAACACTACTGAATGCTATGTTGAGCAATGTTAGCCAATTTTCAATAGCTATATTGCAACAAATCTAGAAGCACTATAATTTAGAGTTGGTGACCCTAGGATTTGCGTAGAAGGGTTCTTAATGGTTATATCGCAACAAATCCAGAAGCACTAGGAGGCTGCCTTTGAATCCGTCAGATGTAGAGTGTGTTTGATTCACTAATGTTAACTTTCAAAGACACACGAAATGATTCAAAGGCTACCTCTTAATCAGTCAGGTCTCTTAATGATCTAGTCAAATAGCCCCTTACTTATGTTCTAAATATAGAAATTAGAGTTTTCATTGGTTATTTGCAGCATTATCTGTGATTCTATGAAATATATATATATAAATCATGGCTATAGTTTATTGTGGAGTTGGGTGGAAATAAGATTTAAAGCTTTGTATATGTTATATTATCTCCATAAAGATTGTGATTTTGTATATCACTACTTACACTTGTAATTTCCATGTTTGTGAATTGATCAGAAGTGTTGTTCTCTCTAACTTTGAAACATACTTTTGCCATACATGTTCAGTAATTTGGTCCATGCGTCAATACTTTTGTTTGAATTAAACCGGACTAAACTGCATCAATCTTGATCTGAAACATACCTCATTCGGTACTTGAAACTCAAAATATCAAGTGTTATTCTTATTTCTTTTACAAATTCAACATTTGACATTTGTCCCATTTTGCTAATTCTTTTGATTTGACACTTTTGGTATGAAGCATAATCAAAACCGACCCTATATTTGCATCTAATGGTTTCAATGTGTACACCTTTTGGTACAGAATGGCTTTGAACGGAGCAGCTCCACCAAGAGGAAGTGCAGCAGCAGCTGCAGCCAACTTACGTAGGAGAAGAACGGGTGGAGCAGGTGGTGCAGCTGGTGGTACAGCTGGCAACATGCTCCAGTTCTACACTGATGATGCACCCGGATTGAAGATCTCTCCAAATGTTGTTCTTGTGATGAGCATCGGGTTCATTGCTTTTGTTGCTGTACTTCATGTCATGGGTAAGCTTTACTTTGTCCGTAAGGAGTAAGGCGAATGCTATGCTGTCAAAAGATGAACTCAATGACTAATTTTAGTTTGTATCTTTTATTGGATTAAGTGGTCAGAGATTCTGTTTTGTTTTTTATTTTTCATGAAGACCGGTTTGATTAATTATATGAATGTGGAGGTATCCTTATGACCAAGAATCTGTCGGGTTGGGTGGGGCTGTAAACTCTTTTACGTCGCAACTCTTGATTTTACACGCTAATAATACGAGAATGGTAAATTTTTATAAAGAAGCTTGTATGCTGTAAAGGTTTTCATGCATTCAAATAAACTTTAATAATTAACTGGTAAGGATTAAACATAAGTCATATCGACAATGTTATTAATAAGCTATGCAATTAGCCATCCCAGCCGAGCCAGCTTGGACTTCCGATTGTAATAAAAAGATCCAATGGCTGGCTTGGTAACTGCAGTATGGTCACGTTCATGGGGCTGGTCAACGTCTTACGAGTCATGCCTACCACATGATCTTAAAAGTGGTTGAAGATTCTTTTGAAGTCATGATCACACTTTGTACTTGGGATTTTATTGAACAACTAAAAAAATAAAACTGGTTTATGAAGTTTAAACAAGAACGGAATGCAAATTATGATCAGGCTTTATTACCTGTGCACGCTCAATGCTTACGACCTTACAGTGGCAATTCCAAGAACTTTTGTTAGTGGGGGCCAAAAATGCGTCATGTTAGAAGGGTCAGGTTAGAACATTTTGGACAAAATGGTTCCGATATAATTACTTCAATTTGCAGCGAACTCTCTGAATACAACACGACTTTTAACAAAATAAGGCAACCAAAACACAATAACGTTATATTAACTGCACTTAAGTTTGAGGTGTGCAAAGAGTCTATCCTCGTAACTCAAGTCTTGAGTAGAATTGGCACAATTGCAAAATGAGTAACTAATCACCAACACCAAACAACTTATAGTTATTAACCATAGACCAGATACAACTAGAATAAATAAAACAATAGACATAAACCAAAGGGAGACAAAAATGAAAAGCAAATTGGAAATAAATAATCTCAACTTTTGTGTATTGGCTGATAATAATCCCAATCTTAAAAAAACTACCAGCAGTTCCAACTTTCAACTATTTTTGTCTCAATGGACCTTCATTAAAAAACACTTGATACCATTATGTTTTTTTCCGAGATTCAAACCAATATTTTAGAGCTTTTTATCGGAAGAACGATACGATTCGATTGGTGTAAAACTTATCTCGAAATGATGATTCAAATGACTTAATTTTTGTTAATTGGAAATTCAAACACCCGAATTGAAACTTGTTTCGTCGCTTGGATAAATGTTTCGAGATAAGTTTTACATCGGTCGACACGTATCATTCTTCCGATAAAAAGCCCTAAAATATCGGTTTGAAAGTCCGGAAAAAAACATAACGGCGTTAAGTTTTTTTTAAAAGGGGTATATTGAGACAAAAATAGTTGAAAGTTGGGACCGCTGATAGTGATTTTTAAAGTTGGGCTTATTATCAGCCAATACACGAAAGTTGAGATTATTTACTTTCAATTTGCCAAAATGAGAAGTGTGAGAAGGATTTGTGACCACACAAAAAACCCTTAAATATAAATTAAAAAACAATAATTAAAAAAATCACAAGTTAATTAATAAAAAACTAAAATATTTCCCTCATCATTCCCGTTCAAAAAAAACAACGAAAAGACACAACGTCAAGATCAAAGACACAATGATGAAAATGAACAAAAGACACAATTATAACTTAAAAAAGACACAATAAATCGCAAAATATAACATAATGCCAAACAAAATATAACACAATGTGAGTAATATAACACAATATCAAGAAAAAAATAACACAATGCCAAGGAAAAATGACACAATTAATGACGAAAATAAACACAAAACACAATGATAAACAAAATGACGCAATGATGTTTTTCACTCAACAAATTTTTTTTTTTTTAGAACGAGAAAGACGGTGAAAACATTTATGTGTTTTTACATTTTTTCGTTTTTTTAATTAAATTTTGAGTTATGGTTTTTTTTAATTAATTTAAGGGGTTTTTTTTGTGTGTCTAAAAATCATTCTCACTTTTTTCATTTTTGTCCCTTTTTATAAAATAACTTGACCCATAAACCAATAACTGGAAATACCTTATTGAAATATACAATTTGGATTTCTAATGGGTTGCAATTTGAACGTATCACGCCATCTTTCTCTTGTGTTAGCGACAATTTTCTTTATTTTCATCTATCTATCTATCTCTCGTTCTTTCTTTTCATGTTAATACATGCGAACTTTGATTTTGTTTTTAAAACCTAACTATCGAATTTTATTTTTGTTAAATATTATATTAGTGGGCTTATGTTGAGTGGGGCACTTGCCCCCACTGCAACATAAATTTGTATTTGGGGAAGTTTCCTGGCAATCTTCTAGCCTTGGTTTGTATTTTGTGTTTTTGTAGTTAGTAATTTTTATTAGGGTTCGCACCTTTTACCCAAAAAAAAAAAAAAAAAAGTGTACTAAACACTGGAGTTTTGTTGGAACAATTACTTTATCCACAATACACCACCCATAAGGAGCTGTGGTTGTTGGACTGTAAACAAGTTTTGGGTGGGGTGGGGGGTGCTACATGCCTAAGTTCTAAAATTCTTTTATCTTTTATAATTTTAAATGGATTCACATGTAACCAAACGTCCCGTTCGGACTCGGCTTTAACCCATTTATTTGTGTTGGATTCATTGCATGTCGGGAATGAGAGGTAACCCCTTAATTAAACATACATTTTGACAACTTTGACCCATTTGACCTCTTTGACTCATTTGGCCTGCTAGTTATAAAACGCCATCTAAATTGGCTCATTCATGAATAAACGACGTGAAAAAAACAACCAGGATGCCAGTTAGTGCCAGTGGTTCCATAGTTCACAAATCAAAATGTGAAAAGTAGAACACCTCATATTTTGTAAAACAAGTTGAGGGTATCCCAAACAATTCTATAATTTATTTGTTTAAGGGTACTTAAAATATGGCTAGGGTTTAGTTATGGAAAAGTTACACTTTTCCTATTTCGTAAAGCAAATTACGGTATCCCAAACCAAATTATAAAACTGAATCGCACGAAACTTGTTTGAATGCTTGTTATTGGATTAATGACCCAAGCTCATTATTTTGGGGCAAACCTTTAATGCCCAAATTCGTTAATAGGTGATTAACAAAGTATTTAAGAAATTTTTAGGTCTAAACTCATTATTTTTGACAAATTTATTTTGGGACCAACTATTTCTAGCCCAAATGTAAAACCGAAAACTCACCCTTAACCAAACCGAACCCATAAGAGAAACCAGAATTTCCGTTATGGTTATGTTTAAAGAAATTGGTACCAAAGATTAATACTTTTATTGAAAAGTTGTTCAATACATGTAAATTAAAAGAATGCAAAAGCAAATTATAAGGACATATCCTTAAATCAAGGAGTCTAAATAAGGATGAAATATATGACTAAAATATGATTTTCAAGACCCCCTCAAGCTGGCGCATGTAAGTTTCGTATGCCCAACTTGTCACAAAGCAACCATAGAGAAGGTTATCCAAGGGGTTTGGTTAATAAGTCAGCAATTTGCTATTTTGAATTAACATGCATAGGGGTAATTATCTTCTCTTCAACACGTTCGCGAACAAAATAGCAATCTATTTCAACATGCTTTGTTTGTTCATGAAAAACGGGGTTGTTTGCTATGTGCCTAGCCGCTTGGTTGTCACAAAATATTGGCGTGGGGTTGTCGGGAGGTACTTCCAACTCTTTGAGTAACCAACAGACCCATAATATCTCGCTTACACATGTGGCCATGGCACGATATTCAGCCTCGGCGGAGGAATGCGATACCAACGACTGTTTCTTGGATTTTCGTGAAATCGGAGCCCCGCCCAATAAAAGTAAATATCCGTCCTAGACCTTCTACTAAACGGACACCCGAACCAATCTGAATCACTATAAGCGACACGTTTCACACCCCCTTCTTTGGATAAAAGAATTTGTTAACCTATTGTAGTTTTCAAATAACGAAGGAAAAGAATGGCGGCCTCCATGTGTGTTCTTCTTGGGTCTCTAACGAATATACTTAAGATATTCACTGAGTAGGTTACATCTGGTCAAGTGGCTTGTAAGTAAAGCAAACGACCTATAAGTTGCTGATACTGATTTGCATCAACCTTCTCTTCCATAAGAAATGAACTAGGTCGGCATCTAGCAACTTACTCTCCACTAGGATGTGTAACATCCAACTTTTGTAAAATAATAAATAACGGAAAGTTTTGTTGTTAACTGTGTGTTGTTAAATTAGTCGTGTATTAAGTGTTTGGATAAGGATTGGGTTTGGTAAAGGAAGTGGGTGGTGGGGTCCATAGCCCTCTATATAAGGCCATCCCCCCATCCTTTCACCATTTTCTTCCCACAACACACACACACTCCCTAGAACACACACATACTCTCTCTCAAGACCGGAATCTGAATCCGGGCTAAAGTAAGGAAGATCTTGGCGTCCAAGTGTCTTCAAACAACAAGGACACGTCCAGATCCTCGAGTTGTCCAGATCCGAACCGAACCCGAAGCCAAAGGTGAGTTTTGGCCAACAAGGTTAAGTTTTGTGGGTGATTTCGACATGCAAATCGATATCTTAGTAGATCGGGTTGTAAGACGTTAGAAAAACATAAACTTGGTGAGTTATAACCTCACGGGTATGTTATGGGACAAAGGTGACGTCTGGACTATGAGAAACACGGGTATATAAAGTTGGTACAACCCAAAACCCATAAAAAGAGTAGAATCGGGTCCTAAGGAGGAAACAAGGAGAAAAATGGCTTTAAAATAATAAAAACGACGAAAGGCAGGAATTTCGCATCGCACAGCCATGCGAAGCGAAACCATTATTTTCGCATCGCACAGTCATGCGAAGCGAAATTCCATGCGAAGCGAAATTCCACGCGAAGCGAAATTATTCCATGCGAAATTTCATGAAATTCATTTTCTGAAGATTTTTTTGTTCATGAAATTCAACCCCAGCCAGGGGCTCTGCCCCTTGGACCCTGCTAGGGGCTGCCGCCCCTAGACCCCGCTACCAGGGGCGCTGCCCCCGGACCCCCGTTAGTTGAGGGTTTCATTAACTTAGATGTAAAAAGTAGTAGTAATGGTTAATTGACTTGCGTAATGTATTGTACAGTTAGCCGTGCACAGCTAAGGAAGGGCATTACCATTAACCGCGAGAGAAATCGTCTCCAGGTGAGTTCTAGCCCCATTTCTTTTTGAGATGGTTTTGGGGCTGTGTGCATACTTGTAAGAATAGTAACATATATACTTATGTGCTTAACGTGAATGATTAATGCAAGAATGGAAGAAAGATATATATATATATATATATATATATATATATGTGATTAACACAAATGATTAATGTAAGAATGAAAGAAAGAGGTTAGAACTTGTATATGTTAGTTGTTTAACTTAACATGTTTGTAAGAATCTAGAAGGAATGTGAAGTAAGAGCCAGGGTGGCAGGCCCTTCTAATACCAGGGCAAGAATAGTAAGATTCAGGGTGGCAGGCCCTTCTAATACCTGGGCAAGAATAGAGTGGCCGACTCTACGGTATCGGTGCAAGAAGTCGGGTGGCAGACCGTTATAATATCTGTGCAAGAATGTATGTATAGTTGTATGTTTGTAAGAATGTGTAAGAATAATGTAAGAATAGTACAAATAATATTTGTATGTAAATGAAAGAACGTGTAAGAATAATCCTGAAAACTGTTAAACTAGAACTCACTCAGCGTAGCTGACCTTTAGTATGCATGCAGGCAAATAGGCTGAGGCAACTGGCGTGAGGAGGGACACATGGCAGGGACTGGAGAGACTGGCATCTTAGAATAGAAGTGTTATGAATTGTGATGTTATGTTAAGACAATTCAACTTTGCTTGAGACAAGAATTGTTGTTTTTGTAATATGATGGTGAATGTTTAATTATTCCGCAAAACTTTTAATTAACTCTGATTTTAGAACTGTGTTTATGAGTAAATCCAACACCAAAGTACGGTTACCGGGAGCAGGGCCTTACAGGATGTCTAAAGTATACTTTCGTTGACTAAGAACCAAGCCTTCAGAAGTTCTTGCAACATTAATTCCCAAGAAATATTTCAAAATGCCACTATCTTTTATACTAAATTCTTTGTCAAGATGGGACTTTGTTTGTTCTATCAGTTTCGCATTGTTTCCCACGATGATCACATCATCAACATATATGATTGTTGTCACAAACACATTAGTATCTTTGTAGAGGAACAAGGAATGACCGGCCTTTGACTGTTTGTAACCAACGGAAATTAGCGACTTGGTGAATTTATAATACCAATTTCGAGACGCTTGCTTCAAACCATAGATGGATTTCTTGAGCTTGCAAACTCTTGTCTCATTCTTGTTCGCAAATCCTTGTGGGATTTTCATATAAATTCCTCCAAGTCTCTATGTAAAAAATGCATTGTTAACGTCAAGTTGTTGGATTTTCCAGCCTTGTTTAACGGCTATTGCAAGAAGAGTCCTTACGGTTACCAATTTAGCGACCGGGGCCAAAGTGTCATGGTAGTCCACACCCTCTATTTGTGTGAAACCTTTCGCTATGAGCCTTGATTTGTATATTTCGACGTCTCCATTTGGCTTAAATTTAACTTTGTACACCCATTTTGAATCGATCGTCTTTTTCCCCTTTGGTAAGTTCTCATGTGTCCATGTTTCCTTTTGTTCAAGTGCTCGAATTTCATTCTTCATTGCTTCGATCCATTTTTGTAACATCCTACTTTTGTTAATAATAAATAAAGAGTATTATGTTAGCTTAATTGTGTGTTAGTGTTTGGATTATGATTGGGTTTGGGCTTGGGAATGGTTAGGAGAGGATTATAGGCCATAGGGCCCATAGACCTTATATATAAACCCCAAAATCTCCCAACCACTCCTCATTTCATCACCTCCATCCTCCAAACACACTCAAGAACACACACTCTTTTTCTCTTTAGCATCCGGATCCAAATCCGAGCCAAGGGAAGAAATCTCGTGCCTAAACATCATCAACAATAAGAAACACCACCAAATCCTCGGGTTGATCCGAACCGAACCCGAACCAAAAAATGAGTTTTGGTTAAAAAGATTAAGTTTTGAGCTCGGTTTCGGCATGCAAACTGATGGAACGATAGATCGGGCTGTAAGATGTAAGAAAAATACAAACTTGGTGGGTCGTAACCTAACGGGTGCAATATAGGAAGAAAAGGTGATATTTGGACTTTATAAAAACACGGATATACAAAGTTGTTACTGCCCAAAACCCATAAAAAGGGTAAAATCGGGTCTTAAGGAAGGACCTCGGAGGAATATGACTTTAAAATGGTAAAAGCGAGGAAAAAGAGATTCTGATCGCATCTCATAACCATGCGAATGGTCAAGTGAATGTCCATGCGAATGGTCATGCGAAGGTCATGCGAATGGCTCATGCGAATGGTCATGCGAATGGTTCCATTCGAATGAATTCCATGCGAATGGTTTTGCCATGCGACGCGAATGGTTTTACATGCAATCTGATTAATTTTTCTGATGCATTTTTGATAAAGAACTATTAATGAAAATAAATTTTTTTCAAGCTGACCTTCGACCCTAACCAGGGGCTCTGCCCTTTGCATCCTGCTATGAGCGGCCGCCCCTAGACCCCGCTACTAGGGGCGTTGCCCCCGGACCCCCGTTAGTTGAAGGTTCATTAACACAGATGTACGAAGTAGTAATAATAGATAATTGATACTCGTGACTTGTTAACAGTTAGCCGTGCGCAGTTAAGGAAGGGCATTACCATTAACTCAGAAAGAAACCGACTACAGGTGAGTTCTAGCCTTAATTCTCTTTGAAATGTTTTCGGGGCTGTGTGCATACTTGTAAGATCATAAGTATATATATATACACACACACACCTATATACATATATGATGAAGGTGAATAACTAATGCAAGGATGAAAGAATGTGGTAAGAATTTGTATGTGTGTAGTTTTATAACATTGTGATTGTAAGATTCAAATAAGAATATAATGTAAGAGTCAGGGTGGCAGGCCTTCTAATACCTGGGCAAGAATAGAGTGGCCGGATCTACGATATCGGTGCAAGAGGTCGGGTGGCAGACCCTTCTAATATCTGTGCAAGAGGTCAGGTGGCAGACCCTTCTAATATCTGTGCAGGAGTTCGGGTGGCAGATCCTTATAATATCAGTGCAAGAAGTTGGGTGGCAGACCCTTATAATATCTGTGTAATAATGTAACAATAGTTGAATGTTATGCAAGAAATGTGAGAACACCGTAAGAATAGTACCGAGTAATATTTGTACGTAAATGAAAGAACGTGTAGGAATAAATGTATAAAATAATGTGTAAGAATAATCCTGTAACTGTTAAACTAGAACTCACGCAGCGTAGCCAACTTTTAGTATGCACGCAGATAAACAGAATGCGGTAAGTTGCTTGAGGGGAGGCACGTGACAATAAAGTGATCAAGATTGGCATCGAAGAAAGAAAATTCACGTGTCTCATGTTATGTTTTAAGACAAGTTAAATTATGCTAAGACAAGAATTATGTTTTGTAATATATTGGTTGGTGTTTTTATATTTCCGCAAAAAGTTTTATTTAACTCTGATTTTAGAATTGTTTTTACGAGTAAATCCAACACAAGGTAGGGCTCCTGGGATCGGGGCCTTACAATTTTGTACTTTGTGCCGCTTGAGAAAACGTTTTCGACTCATCATGAATTGTGATGGGGATAAGAAAGCTTTATGAGTGTTAGAAAAATTTTCATGCGAAACATAATGAGACAATGGATGTACCTTGGAGTCTTGATCGGAGTCGGGTGGTGTTTGGTCAATTGAAGGGGGAGTTGTATCTGATAATCTTTTAAGTACTTTAGAATTGCTCTTTGTCTTTTCTGTCTTCCTTCTTCTAGTTCACGATTTTCAACAGGAGTAGTATCATCTTGGTGTATTTTATTTGTATCACCTTGCATGTCTTGATTATTTTCTTCAGAATGTTCAAGTGTGGTTTCATGCACTATGGGTTCCACTTTAACAGAATGTTCAAGTGTAGTTTCATGCACTATGGGTTCCACTTTGTCCATTTCAACATGTGAATTGTCTACCTTTATAGGCACTCCCCCTGTAGCCATATGCTCAGTTGTATAGTTATGGAATTGGCAATCATAGCATTGGGTAATTGGGTTGGTGTGCTAAAAAAATTCGGTTTCAAGACACTTGATTTTTGGTTCTACCTTGGAAAAAGGAAATGTATTTTCAGAAAATCTTACATCACTAGTTACCACCATTTTTCTCTGTTCGAGATCGTAAATTTTATAGCCCTTTTGACCATGAGGACAACCCAAAAATACATATGGCTTTCTTCTTGGTTCGAAATTGTCCCTATTCGTTTACGTATTTTATAGTAGGCCATGCAACCAAATATCCTCATGTGGTCATATTCGGGAACTCGGCCCAACAAAATCTCATCCAGAGTTTTGTTGTCGAGGGTAATTAGTTTACTATGTATGTGGCGGTTAAAACACACTTTCCCCAAAAAGTTGTAGGGAGGCTAGCTTCAAACCTTAAAGCTCGTGCAATCTCTAAAAGGTGCCTATGCTTTCTTTCCACAACCCAATTTTGTTGAGGGGTGTGGGGGCAAGCTGTCTCTAAAATAATGCCTTGCTCGAGATAAAATTGGTGCGTGCGGCTTGAAATGAATTCACCACCATTATCGCATCTAATTCTTTTAACGTCTTTCCCAAATTGCATTTTAATCACGTTATAAAAATTAACTAAACAAGTGCTTGCTTCATATTTGTGTTCGATTAAATAAATCCACACCGCCCTACTATAGTCATCGACTATGTCCAAAAAATAATTAGCACCCGTAAGTGATGGTTTTCTATATTTTTCCCAAATATCACAAAGAATCAAATCAAAGCATTCACTTGTCTTGAAAAAACTATTTGGAAGAGGTAAACGGGTAAGTTTTGCTTTGTTACAAGAATTTCAAACTTCATCTTTAAAATTTAATGAAACACCTTTGAGGAAGCCAACACGAGACAACTTCACGTTTGAAGCACGCCCAAATTGCTTATGCCATGAATCAACCGTTACTATCATTGCCTTCCTTTCTTCTTTTATTACCCTCATTTGATAGAGACCTCTGAGACAATTACCTGACCCAATCAAGATCCCTGTCTTCAAGCCATGTAACATAAAGAAAACAGGAAAAAGCGTTAATGCGTAATGAAAATCTCTAGTTAACTTTTGGACATATAAGAGATTGCATGTAAAGTTTGGCATGTAAAGGGCTCCTCCAATTTTTAGTCCTCCTTTAAATACAAAATCTCCTTTCCCTTTAACATGGATGCTTCCCCATTTGATATTGTGACGTGTCCTCTGAGTACATCGGTGGTTATGTTGTCAATCAAATGTTCTTGGCATGTAATGTGCTTGGTTGCACCCGAGTTGACAACCCATTTATAATCGGTATTTATTGTACATGCAATATTCGCAACAACATGTTCATTATTTCTTCTTCCAAATAACTTTAAGAAGTTTTTGTATTGATCCTTTGTCAAGCCCGGTATCGGATACAGTTCAACAACTTGCTTAGTTTCTACCATGGCAGCCCGTGGCTTGGGTTTCTCTTTCTTTTCCGGCCACCTATCCAATTCTTTTAAAACACCCATATTTTTTGTGCCCGTCCCTATCACAGAAAGTGCAATGCTCAATTTTGTTATTTGGAAAATTCTTTTCCATCTTTGCTACTCCCTTTTGTTGCATATGGTAGGATGTTTGGAAAGCAGCGATTTCTCAAACGGGTCTTTCGAAAGCGTGTAGGTAGAGTAGAGAGGTGTGGTCGAGGTTATTTAGAATAGCTTATTAGGGTTCGTTTTGGCTTGGGATCGGTATTGCTCTGATGCCATAGAGAAATTGGTACCTGTAGGTTCTCAGATGGATCTCCAACAATGTATCGGATCAATCCGTGTTGAAGGTGAGCAGAAATCACCAACAACACTCGGATCTCGGATCTTGTTCTAGCCTAAAACCCGTAGAGATAGAAAATAAAAGAGTAGAGAGAGAAAGTAAAGGTGCCAATTCTATAGAGCATGGAGTATATTGTTCTATTTATACTCCATGTCCTAGGTTTATTACTTGGGCATCATAGGCCATCCCAAATGGGTAATCACATTGTTTATGGCCTCAGGCCCAATACAACCAAACTAAATAAAATCACATAACAAGTCATAATTACAAAATACATCTAATACAAAAGCCTAATCTAAACATTTAACATAATTTGGGATCTAACAATCTCCCTCTAGGCTTTAGCATAGTTGTGTGCTTCTGTCTCTACCTTCTCTTCAGTCAGTCTGATAAGTAAACAGGATACTCCCATCATGCAATATGTTAGCCAAGATTTGAATGATGAACCGATTAAAGATAGTGATGATGTTATTGTAAAGAAAACCGCGGCCACGTGTCTCAACGTCTTTCAGTGGCGATCTTCTAAGCTTGCAGACATCCTGCTTACACAGTCTAAGAAGCTAATGCTCATCAAATAATCGAAGCCTTTTCCCATGTCCGAAACGGATAACCACCTCACTAGTCTGATAATCAAATTCCCACCCATAGAACGGATTCAACAGATTTTCTTGTAAAACATCACTGTGATAGATAAAGTGACCTTCAGATCGCATTTTATATCTTCGGAACATGACAGGCTATCCGGTGGTCGCATATATCATTGTGGGGTGAGGAAACTTTTACCTTTATTGAATTTAAGATTAGCAAATTCCGCTATAGCAATGTAACATCTCGGATTTTCTAAACCCGTATTCGTGTACGTTTAACCCGACCCGGAATATTTTAGATCTTTATAATTAATCAAATAATTATAAATTTTTAAGTTCCTAATGTTCACTATAGGCCATTCATGTTTTATACAACGCTTATTCCTTAATTATTGCATAAAAGTTCAACAAATGACCAAATACTAAACTTTAGGGACTAAACTTGTTAAAAACCAAACTCCAACACCTTGAAGCCGGGGCGCTGCAGGACAGCACAACCAAGGGTTGGCCGCGCGGCGCCATGGACCATCAGATTAGATCGTTTAAGTATTATCCCTTCCTAGTTCGTTTTTGGTATAAAAATCATGTATTTTAAGCATGTTTGAGTGAGTTAAGGTCCACGTAATCATAATATAACTAAAATACAACTCCTAATTCGATTTCCTTTGCCTAAGATCAGATCTTTATGAATCTTCGATGATTCTTTCCTTAAAACGATATTTACTTGCTTAAACAAGTGACATGTCCATAATTGGTTCATTTTTGCATTTTCTATATAAACACATTATAATTCCCTGCTGTAAACCTTAATCTAACCCTAATACACCTCCTCCAGCCATCACCTACCTCTGGTCATCCCCAAACCCTTCGGTTTTTGCATATTCGTTAAAGATACAAGACTTGGTAAACCTTAATCTAACCCTTTATGAATCTTTCGATGATTCTTTCCTTAAAACGATATTTACTTGCTTAAACGAGTGACATGTCCATAGTTGGTTCGTTTGCTATTCCTATATAAACACATTATAATTCCCTGTTGTAAACCTTAATCTAACCCTAATACACCTCCTCCAGCCATCACCTACCTCTGGTCATCCCCAAACCCTTCGGTTTTTGCATATTCGTTAAAGATACAAGACTTGATCGTTGACTTTGCTTACTTTAGGACCTTTGACTTCCGTTTCTCATCAATCCTTTCACTTTCCGGGTAAGTTGTAAACTGTAAAATCATTCATACATATTCCCTAGTCAATAGCCTTTAATCAATTTCTGAGATTGAAGGGTATTAACTGGTCAATTGCTTTAAAACCCGATAAAGAGTAAAACAGTCAACAAGTTTGACTTTGCGTTTTCTCATACTTCTGGTCAGATTCAATGTTCGGTCTAGAAGACTTTTATTCTCATAACGTAATATTAAGGCTACTTTCCAAAACCCGACTTCTGACTCGCAGTTCAGATTCTGGTCAGTACCAGCTCGCTTAAACATTTAATTAAACATAACTAGAGTTCTACTCATCCGTTTGGATTGATTCCAGCGGGATTAAGTTTGTTTTTATTTATAGTTTCATATCACAAAATTTCAGGTTCTGATCAGTTATCTCGTTTGACGCGTATTGGACGACTCGCTTATCCATTGACTCGTTTATTCTTAATTATACGCACTTGTCTTTAATCTAAGGTGAGTTTTATCATTTCCCTATTTTACTCAATTTTCACAAACGTTTTGAGGACATATGCGTATATCATACTATACTATACTATACATACATACATACATACATATATATATATATATATATATAATAGCAAACGTGTAATTGTGTGTTTTAATCAAATATACTTGTTATGTACCTATTTGTCTTTGTATGCAATCGTTTGACATATCCCCTTGGAGAGGGTTCTCATTGACCACCGCTCGATTCGCTTGGAAACGGTCTTATTCTCATTATTTGCTCATGGTTGATTTACCGGCGCCCGATTCGCTTGGCAATGGTTTAAGCGATAACTTATTTGCTGATGGTTTGATTTCTTTACCGCATTTATTACGTTTACTTATTTATTATATTAACATTATTTTTGTTGTCAAAAATTGGTAATAAACTCACTCAACATGTTTGTTGACAAAACTCTATTTTCTATGCATATGCAGGTTGCTTGAGTTGAAGGATGGACACTTAGAAAGACCTTAGGGTTATAATGAAGACAAACATGGATTTAAACTTTTTATATTTATTTATTTGAATTTTTTTGTTGCATTTGATTATTGTGTGTACGTTTGAAATAAAATAATTAAATAGATATTGTCATATTTATATTGCTTAGGTTGGGGTGTGACAAGAAAGTTTCTTCAAGTGTGAGCTATACCAGTGTGTAAAGCTTGATGGATCGGCATCATCACTTATTTTTCAATATAAAAAGTTCATATCCAATTGAGATAAAGCACGTAACTCGTGGTGTCGAAAATAGGGTATGTCACCATTATCTCTTCGGATTAACCACTTAGCGTTGTGTTTATCCCATTTACAGAAACAAATAAAACTATTGATATGGTGGGGATTGGCTCTATCTCGAAGACTCCAGCGATCATGAATAACAATATATTTTTGTTGTCGAGCTGGAGTTGTGAGACTAGTTTCTTCAACTATTGACACCACAGGCTCAGAGACAGCCTGAGTAACAGCAGACACATGAGCAGTAGATGATACAACATTACATGAAACAATAGAAGAATAACTGTTGGAGACACAATATCTTCAAGGTACCTGAACTCTTCAGCTAGCCTCGCTTCATTTTCTTGATTTTCTTTGAACCTGTTTTCAGTTTCAGGATCGATAAAAGGCATTTGCACATTTTCAGTGGCTGAATCACCACCAACATGATCACCGCCTGTATTCCCGTCATCACCATCATCATTACCGTCATTATCATCATCAAACGAATCCCGAACAGTGTCGTCCACATCATCATTATCATTATCATCACCATCAGAATCATCTTCCTCTTCTTCCTCAACCACTAGCTGTCTGGAGACAGGATGTACCCGCACCAGTATCATTACTAGATGAACTATCCCAAATCCCAAATATTTTAGGCAGTTTCTTCTTCAGATCTTTCATGCCATCATCACCTAGATTAATCAAATTACAAGCAGCCTTATGTTTTTCTTCGATTTCTTGATTTATTTTTTGCTGCTTGGCCATCTCAGCTTGAAGACTTTCATTGACTGTCTTTTGTTCTTCATTTATAGATGCCCGTTGGTTAATGGTTGATTGCATGGAGTTAATCAACGATTGCAGCCTTTCAATCTTAATATCATGATCACCTTGTCTTCTTTGTAAATCAGCTTCAGCAGATTGTCGAGCTGCAATCTGCTCTTGTAAGAATTTAACTTTAGTTTCAAGTTGGTTGATCTTTTCCAAGTCATCTTTTCTTTGACTTTCTCACCCTTCCATCATGGATTTTCTTGCTCTCTCAATTTTGACCATATTCAAGTCACGATCTAAACGATTGGACTCTAATTTTTCAAGAGCTACCAATCTCATCAATATATGATCTGCGATAATCGGAGATCTCACAAATTTACCACCAGTACTGGGTCTAGGGGTTGGTCTAGAGGTTGATTTTGGTTTAGATGTGGCAACTATTGGTGAGGTGAAGGTTAAGATTGGTTCGGTAGGTAGGTTACACAGTGGTCATAACGGGAAGAGTGGTTTGGGTAGGTGAAGTGGCAGGTGAGGGAGTAGGTGATGTAGTGGATGTAGAGGTGGGTTATGCAGTAGAAACTAATCTAAAAGAAGGAGTGAGGATGGTGAGTGTGTAGGTAGGGTACAATGTGGTTTGGGTAGTCTGTGTGGTAGTAGGGGTGAGGGGATCTATAGGTGAGGAAGGAGGTGAAGTGAAAGGTAGGTCAAGTAATTTGGTGGATGTAGTAGGAGGTAGAGAGGATAGTTGAGGAGTTTCTAAGATAGGTGTACTAAAGTGGAAGGAAGGAAGAGGGTTAGGTGGTGGAGAAGGTGAGCGGGGAGGGTTTGAAGGCATTGTTTTGGTTGTCCTAGGGTGTTTTGGTGGCTTGATTTGCTTCTCCTTTAATTTATCTGTGACTCGCTTCAATGTTAAAGGAGAAGCAACATGAGGATCAATCTAAGTGGTGGATGATGGAGTGACAGATAATGAAACGACAACAGATTGTGAGGCCTGAAATTTGGTATCGGTCGACTTCAAAGTTACTTTCAAATTCCTTGACTTTGAGGGATTCTTGACAGACTTTATTTTCTTCAAGGGGGCTTGTTCGGCTGCAGCTCTAGAGGCTTGAGAAGCCCCACTAACAGGAGGAGTGTCACACCCCAACCTAAGGAGGAAATACAGGGACGATAGCATGATTGTTCATAGCTCGAGGTAACTATCATGCAATAAATATGGCAATATCTAATAATGTATTTTATTCCATTTAAAGCATAGTATCCAAAAATAGCAGGGGCGATAGCATGATTGTTCATAGCTCGAGGTAACTATCATGCAATAAATATGGCAATATCTAATAATTTATTTTATTCCATTTAAAGCATAGTATCCAAAAATAGCAAATAATTCCAAAACAATAATCCATGACAAATAAAGAAATAATCCAACTTAATACTTAAATAAACTGTCTTTATGATTCCTAGGGTCTCGACTAGCAATCCAATACTTCAAATCCTCAGTTCAAGCGATAACCTGCATATGCGTATAAAATAGATAGATTTGTTAACAACACATGTTGAGTGAGTTTACCACCAGTTTTTCAATAAAATAATGTTAATATAATAAATAAGAGAAATGAGCAAAACGTAATAAATGCGGTAATGAAATCAAACCATGAGCAAATAAGTTGTCGATTAAAACATTGCCAAGCAAATCGGGCGCCGGTAAATCAACCATGAGCAAATAATAATAAGACCGTTGCCAAGCGAATTGGGCGCGGGGAAATAATAATGAGAACCATATACAAGGGGATATGCGGGATCTCTCCGAACACGAATGCGTATATAAACAAGTAAGAACATAATAAGTATACTTGATTAATCACACACAATTACACGTTGGCCATTGTTTGATACACACACACACACACACATATATTTTGATATATGCATATGTCCCTAAAACGTTTTAGAAAACCGAGTAAAATAGGAGAATGATAAAACTCACATTAGATTAAAGGCAAGTGATTAATAATTAAGATAAATGAATTAAAGATTAAGCGACGTCCACTATACGTCGAATGATATTATTGATTAGAACCTGAAACTTTGATATATGATAATATAAGTAAAAACGAACTCATGGCCGCTGGAATCAATCCAAACGGACGTTTAGAACTCAAGTTATGTTATCTTTAAGATTCAAGCGAGCTGGTACTGTCCAGAATCCGAACAGCGAGTCGGAGGTTGGGTTTTGGTCAGTAGTCATAAAATTTCATTACGAGAATAAAAGTCTTTGGACCGAACGTTGAACCGACCAGAAGTATGAGAAAACAGATAGTTAAAGTTATTGACTATTTTGCCCTTAGACGGGTTTGTGGAGTATTGTCCTGTCAATATTCTTCAATCTCAGAAATTGATTGAGGGTTATCAACAAGTGAGTATTAATGAACGTTTGATCAGTTAACAACTTACCCGGATGGTGCTTATATTAGCGAGAAATCGAGGTCAAAGGTTTAACGAATGTCAAAGTCAAACTGCAGCTCTTAGTATTCAAGTAAACGAGCAAGAAAACGTCGGTTGAGAGTAGATGACGATTGAGAATGCTTAGTTGCAGTAAACTTTAGGGTTTGGAATTATGATGTGTTTATATAGAGGTTAAATCAACTTGTTGGACAAGAAACATGTCGATCTTGGTAACCGAATCATACAATTAAAGATGAAATCGGGTCTTTAAATCATTGATATATTAACCAAATTACTGAATATGAACCTAGACATCATTACACACTAAATACAATAACTTGTGGCTCAATTTTCGTGATTTAGGAAAGATTTAGCATTAAACGAATATCTGAAACGAATATGGCTGATCTGGTGACATCTTCGCGCCGTGCTAAGGTGCAAGGCTGACATCTTCATGCTGTGTCAAGGTGCAACTTCACCGGACTTTCAACTTTTGACAGATTTAGTCCCTGTAGTTCCAAAAACGCATTTTTAAGCCATTTTAAGCGATTTTAAGAGTTACTAAGGGTTATTTGGCACAAATGAAAGTTAAGGAATTATAAAATAAGATAAAAAAATTATTTCAATAATAATTGCATAAACTTATTAATGAAAAAGATCCGAATAAGGTTCGTAACCTGATAAACAAATACAGATATGAATACGGAAAACCCGAAATGTTATAAGAAGTGTCGGCATATTTCCTCTTTCAAGTACCTCGAGTCAACTTCCCAGCCGAACTTGCTTCGAATTGAGAATCACTCGCTTCAAACTCAGTGGCCTCAGAATCGATCAAAACTGTTTCAACAACAGTCATCTGTTCATTTGCATCAGTGTAGTGCTCAGTTTCAGCAAATTTTCCTAGTTTCCTCCAAGGCACCCTATTTTAATATCTGTATGTTTTACCAATAGGATTCAAAAGAGAATCAAACAAAGAATCTTTGACCATAGTGTGTCTCTTTTGGTGTCATTTCATCATTGCTTGGTTCTTGCATAGGTTTAAGGACATTATGTAGTTTATAACAAGCAAAAGTTACACGAATCAAGGATACAGAAGCCACATGTCGGTTCCCAAGGCATGATTGTGCAAAAAGTTGAAGATTAACTTTGAATAGTTGTAATCCACCCCGTCTACCAACGATACCATAATCCTAATCCAATCAATACTCAAACAATCATATCCTCCCTTCAACGAAGATAAGCAATGTGTAACAATATGATAGAAGTACTTCCAGTATGGTGGGAAAAATATTTTGTCAAGCGTCAGCTTTATATCCTCAAAACCCATCTGCATAAGACGAGGAACAAGTGCCTTTTTGTCAACTTGCATGATGGTGAAGTTGGGCTATCTTTGATCTTAAAACACGTCTGACATCGTCTTTATTTATCATTACATTTCGCCCGACAACTTTGGATGTAATAACTTTTTCACTATCTTGATCAGGGGTGGTGGAAGAGCTATTCCAAAATTCTTTGACCTTGCCATGTAAATATGAGGTTTTGCTAAAACAACATAAGCAAGTGGATAGTCTTTCAAACCCTGAATCATTGAAATGAGAATCTTGTGTTTTGGATCTGTAGGAATTTCCAATGATGCACACATATTGTGTAGTTCAAGACTCCTTTGCCCCATTTCCAAATTCACGAGTCACACAAACCTCAACCAAAGCTTGATTCCTTTTAGCTTTAAGAAACCTAAGATGTGAATAATCAATCCCATTTAACACTTTCCTCAAGCATTCACTCTAATAATCAAGATCTGGGTTTAATTCATCACTTTGTTCAAGAACCCTAAATCTTGAAATCTACTTAAAACTTAACCAAAACCAAATTAAATCAAGATAGAGTATCATCATGATCCGGAAAACAAAAACCTTGAAACAACAACGTTTGATAACCAACTGGAACCGATTTGATGTACATACCTTGATTCTTGTGTGTATTTGATGAAGATTTCAAGATGACTTGTGATACTGATCCAAGCCTTGAGTTTGTAGAACTAGGTGTTTAAAAACATGTTCTTGAGAGAGAGAGAGAGAGAAGATGGAAATGGAAAGTGGTGACAAAATTGTGAGATTTTAATTTAAATGGTCAGACCATTTTGCGAGATGGTCGGGGATACCCGATATTTTGGTAAATTGTCAAAACCAATCTCCGAGTTTCCAAAATAATTTTCTTTTAATCCCGAACTTTGGAAAAGTACCAACCTAGCCTCAATTCCCATTAAAAACAATTTATTTTCGTTTCAACTAATTAACCAACTTCGCATGACTGCTCTAAACAGAGCAAAGCCGACTTTAATAAAACCATATTGAAAATATTATATAAAATAAAATAGATTAAGATAAAATAAAATAAGATGGAATAAAATGATGTAAAAAAATTAAATAAAGTCTTTTAACTTTAAAAATTCTTTTAGTATTTAATAATAAAGATATGTATTACATAGATTTGGGAGAATAAAAAGAAAGATCGCAACATGGGATCATATTGACTGAGATGCCCTTCACTTCATATCACTTTCGACTGTTATTACAACTTTGAGTTAGATTGATTGCTGATATACTGATCCACTTTTAAACTTAGCATGCGTATTCAGAATCTTATGATATCGATTAAGTTATAATTAGGTATAAATTATATATGGTCCCCACTAATCATAATACGATGCCTCATATCTGTTCTCAAGGCTTATTCTGTTTTCTCCAGATCACCCCAAATTGACTTCAACCCCCTAATAATTGGTCAAACTCTTTTAGAACAAGAAATTTTGAATAATATTTGCAACGTTTCACAAACAATAAAGGTTGAACCATGGATTTACTTGCCACACAGTTTGGTCTTACATACCTTCATTTAAGATGTTTAGAACTTACTGTTGACAGACATATTGCCCAAACCTTAAGTGGTTCTAATACACCCCTTTATGTTTGCATATTATCAACATTTTTTTTTGATTTTGCCATTTAAGAACTTTTGCAATTAATTCTGCTTTTTCTTTGAATTTTCAATATTTAAGAATAAGACAACAAAAAATTTTGCAGTTTATGGTGACCAACCACTAATGTGCTCGTGTATGATTGGATAATCATATTTCTGCCTATCATTTGGAAAGATTTATCTTGAGACATGCATACCCTTTCAAAGAATAAAACCACTAAATCTAGCAGGTTTTAGTTTATATCACTTAGGTTCTTACTAAGCATGCAAAGCCTATCGAACACATTTGATTATGAGCTTATTGCTCTTTTTGCCTAATTTATCCATGAGCTAGAAAGCATTTAGTGTATCAATTATCATTTCCTAATGGTTAGATCAATTTCTCCAGAAACATTAAAAAAAACCTTACTCCCTCTAAAACCTAGAACATTCTTTTTGAAACATTTTCTGAATTTCTTAAGAATACGAAATTATAAAATATGAAATAAAGTTAGAATCTTTTTAGTGAGTTAACAATACTCATTTTTACCCTCTAAAATTGTGACATATAATACAATATTTACAAATTTATGTACAAAAAGATAGGATTTTAGTCAAAATTGATCAAGCTAAGAGATTCGACAAGATATTCGAATCGTGCATGATCGAAGGCTTTGGTGAAAAGATATGTAAAGTTTTGATAAGAATGAACCCTTTCAACATTGACAAGCTTACGATCATAGCAATCACGAATTAAGTGCATGCGTAGATCAATATGCTTAGTTTGTGAGTGCTGGACTGGGTTTTTCACAATACAAACAACAGCCTCATTATCACATTTTAAGGAGTTGTTATATAAATACAAATCGTAGTCCAACATCTAATGCGGGATCCAAATAACTTGGGAATAGCAACTGGATGCGACGAAATATTCAGCCTCTGTTGTTGACGTGGACACCATCATCTGCCTTTTGCACTGCCAGGATATCAAACGGTCACAGAGGAATTGACACCCGTCTGTAGTTGACTTTATCCTTTTTACTTATCCAAAAAGGTTTCTTTTTACTAACTTTGGATCACACATCCATTTCACTGGTCTCACTGTCAGCATGATTAGTCCTAGAGTCTGAGCAACTGAAAGCTCCTTTCTGAGACTGATTAAGCCATCTTTTGAGTTCAAGCTGTTTCTTGGAACAGTGCTTGCAATGTCTTGCAAGGTGAGAAGGATGACCACACACATAACAACACTTTCTTTTGTGATTACTATAATACTCATCAGCACTGTAAGACTAACTAAATGATGGGGATGAGAAGTGATAGGAATTGTAATATCTCCCATCTGAAAGGTAACCTCTATCATCAAACAAAGTTGCATAATATGTTCATTATTTCCATAACCACAACCATAATTACTGTAATAATTTATGTCTACATAATTGTAATACTGAGGATGATTGAATTGATTAGTTTTTTGAGAAAATGTTTGTCTGTTATGGCGTGGAACATATTTACTAGAAGTATTAGCTTGATTAACATTCTCAAACACTTTGGTTTTAGTTGAATCATCCTTAATTTCACAATTTGTAGACGCACACTTTGAAGTATCAACAACATCAATATTCATATCAACACAAACATTATCAACCAAAGCATTGCTTGGATTAAAAGCCAACGCATCACTATTTAATTCACTCAAAGACTGTTTCAGATTTTGAAAATTTTGGTTTGTTTTTGGAAAAATGTTAGATTCTTCATTAACTAGTTCACCATACACAACCACATTAAAAGCCCTTCCGCCAGTCTTATCTAATGAAGACAGTCCATGATGCAAAGAAATACCATCTTTAACAGAAGGAGTTTGATCATCCATTGTTGAACAAATGGGAACGAACTCAAGAAAGTCATCAACAACAATATTATCCAAATTATTACAGACCGAATCAGAATTTAAATTTAAAGTCTCAAAAGATTCCAAAACACAAGAACCACTCTCCTTAGCCTCACCACTAATTACTCCACGTGCTTCGCAAGATGATATACTGCTAGCACATATCGTTTCACCAACAAAGTTAACGTAACAAGATGACTGAGGATCTGATGGCTTTTGGTTAGGTAGATAACCAACACCATAAACCATCTCATATTCAGGAAAATCATTGCATGCAAATCTGGGATATGGAGTATAATTATCATTAAAAGGAGGAGGTATGGCGACATGATTGAACCCAGCCAATTTCCCCCTTTTGTTTAACCTCAAATTGAGAGTTAATAATTCCTCCTAGAGTCTTAGATGCAATCTCAAATTTGTCAACCTGAATCTTGAGAGTTAATAATTCCTCCTAGAGTCTTAGATGCAATCCCAAATTTGTCAGCATGAATCTTTCTATCATGCAATTCTATTTTAAGGGCATCTACTTCTTTATTAAGAGCATCTACATTCTCTTTGTAAAAATCCCTACTTGTATCAGCATCAACCAGTTTAAGGTTTAGGGCAGCCATGTCATACTTGGAGAGTTAGTTTTTTCATTAAACAGTTTCTCAGATTTGTTAAAATTTCTTTTATAGTAAGACAAATTATCAACCTCAAGCAATTGTTGGACTCGTTATGCCCAAGACACATATTTTTATTGATGTGGCTAGTATGTCATGATCCAAGTCGGGTCATACCCAATAACAAGCCAGACAAACACCAATAATATTTGTTTATATATGATATGATCATAACAAATGAATATTAACACTTGAGTTATTTGGAAAGGGGTTTCTAAATAAAATGTACTTGTGAAATAAATAAATCATGTGGATGATTTATACTTTGTGAGAAAGCATTCCATATTGTTGTTTAAGAGAGTTAAGTAACAATATATTAAGCATGTTACCTACAATGTGTTATTGTTGTGTATGACACAATATAAGTGTGTATAACACAAAGCATTGTGTATGACACAATGCAAGGTACATATATATATGGAAAGTTTGAAAATAATAAAAACAAGAAAGGAAGGAGGGTTCCCCCCCCCCTCTCTCCCTCTTCTCTTATTTTATTATTTAATCCACCTTAGTAGAGACATGCAATGCTTCTTATTGGATCCTTGGGGTGGTGCCATTTTTAAAAGAATTATAACTTTCTTTCTATTATTTCTCTCTATAACACACAAGTAACAAAAACTTAAGAGGAAAAATCCTCTCAACTCTTCCTCTCTTCACTCTTGGATTCGGCCAAGATCAAAGGCAAGGAAGAGGAGTTTTCAAGTGAAAATCCTAGCTAGAAGTGGTGTATTGTCGGAGGCTTGGGGTATGCAAGCTTGAGGACCTTCCCCTTGAAGTTCTTGCCCTTCCATCATCTCCTTCTTCACCCGGATTTGTTCTCTTGAAAGGTATCCTTACATGCATGGACTTATAGTGACATGCATGTGTTTGATAGTATGTATTTCGTATTTAGATCCGGGCTTGGGTTTTTCATGTGTAAAATAGGTTTTATAAATATCAACTTAACAAGATTTAAAACTTATATCCGCTGCGTTTTTGTTAAATAGGGATTTTATCACTTTGATAATCTTGTTAAAACCCAACAATGGCATCAAGAGCCGCTTATACGGATGCATGCTTCATTAGACCCAAAAATTTTCGGGTTTATGGTGGGTTTTTTACCATATGGCCGAAAATTTTGGGGGTCGTTTTTTGTTACCCCATGGTTTTTCAAGGTTATACTTTACATGCATGTGGTAATCTTGAAAAACTAAGTCATTTGGATGATTATTTGTATTGTTTGGACAAAACCCGAAACTTTCGGTTTTTGTCAAGTTTGGGCCGAAAGTTTTAGGGAAAGGGGAACCAATTTTGGGTCATTGTGTTATTGCATATTTGGATATGTAATGGATGTTCATAACCTAGCCATGGCCTTGTGTTTGATTGAATGATTATGTTGATTGTTTGTTCATTCGATATGGTTGTAATATTTATTTGGGTTTGTAATCTATTTATTCTTTCAATTGGTTTGTAATAATAAGTAGATTAGATGCATTTCTTTTACTAGGGAAAAATGTATTGGGATATATTTTTGTAAAAGAAGATGCAAGGAAGGAGGCCCAAATAAAATGAAGGAGACCACAACACGGGGGTGAACACTTGGAGCATTTGGATGTGGGATCAAGTGGGAGTTCACCGACACAAGCTCATGTCCTTTTCGGTCCCTAGAAGAGACCTTTTGACACACTTGTCTTCGGTCAACAAGTGTGGTCAACATTAGGAGGCTATGGTTATGAACTTGTGGTTGTGTATGTTTTATGCTTGCATGGTTGATTTACTTTTGTTTGTATGTTGTTACAATTTGGATTGTTAACTACTTAAATCAACAACTAACATAAAATTGGTTCCTTAGAAATCGTTAGGTAATAAAAATTGGTTTTATTAAATGCTAATGATTTCATAATAAAATGAGTTTTATTAATAGGAACTTTGAAAATTGGTTTTTCAACTAAGTATCATACATTTGAATGCATGCAAATGAAAGGTACGTAAAAAGTTTTCCAATCTAGAATTTAGAAAACTCTAAATCCCTTTTATAAAATAAGTTGAACACCATCCTTTTATACGACACTCGAATCACTTGGGAACTCGGTGTGGGATAAAGGTCACCTAACCACATTAGAGGAAACTTGTGAGTTGAGGTGGGTTTGCCATATTTGTGGGATAAAGGTCACCTAACCACTTGTATGTGTAAACTCACACGTGTGTGTAAATAGGACGGATTAAATTGGAAGCCATGTGAATAGGGTCACCGAAGCATGGCGTACAATAGTGTTGATGGGATTAGACATGCCGACTAAGCATGAGATGCTTAACCGATCCCATAAAACTAGAAGTTGCAAAGGGTTGCAATCGTCAAACGTTGACTACCTTGTTAATTTAAATAGTGGGATAAAGGTCACCTAACTACTATTTGAATGTAATGTTGGGTTCTAGATTTTAATAATTAATTGTCTTGGAGACATAAAAGGGTATTAACGATTAAAAAAATTGATATCGAAAATACTAAAATTGAGCTTTGTTATTTTTGTAGATGGCCGCAGTCAACCATCCACCTAACGTTATTATTCCACCCGTTAATAACCTATCACTAAGATCTATTCTTGATAAGGATCGTCTAAACTATACTAACTTTATGGATTGGTATCGAAACTTAAGAATCGTTCTCAAGCAAGAAAACAAATACTATGTATTAGAAGATCCAATTCCCGATGAACCTAGCATTGACGATGCCGAAGACCATAACAATTGGGTTAAGCACAATGAGGATTCGGTGCAAGTTTCTTGCCTCATGTTGGGAACTATGATTCCCGAGATTCAAAAGGTTTTTGAACTTCATGGGGCATACGACATGATCACCCAACTTAAGGAAATGTTCCTTACACAAGCTAGGGTGGAACGCTTCAAAACGGTTCGAGCGCTTCATGCATGTCGTATGGAAGAAACCCAATCGGTCTCATCTTATGTACTTAAGATGAAAAGCCACATTGATCGTCTCGAAAGCCTTAATTGTCGCGTCTCAAGTGAGTTAGCCACGGATTTGATCCTAAATGGCTTAACTAAAAGGTTTGAGACATTTGTTATGAATTATAACATGAATGGATGGGACAAGAGCATTGGTGAGCTTCATGCAATGCTTAAAACGGCCGAGACGGGAATGGGTAAAAGGGTTTTACCCGTTCTCACGATCAATGAGGGAGGCAATAAGAAAAGGCATCACCCGGAACCCAAGGCAAAGGTTGCCAAAGGTAACGGACAAGTCAAGGGTAAGTTCAAGGGAAAGGCTAAAGTGGAACCACCAAAACCGAAGAAGCTAAAGGTTAACTCGGAGGATCCGTGCTTTGGATGTGGGGAGATAGGGCATTGGATGAGGGATTGTCCAACCTATCTAAAAGAGTTGAAAGCTAAGAGGGATGCGGGGCAATCCTCGGGTACAACTTTCATGATTCATATTGATCTTAATCTTATTTCCTCTAACACATGGGTATTGGATACCGGATGTGGAACTCATATTTGCAATTCATTGCAGGGGTTCAAGGGAAATAAAGGATTCAAGAAAGGAGATATTAGTCTCTTCATGGGCAACGGAGCAAAGGTTGTTGTCGAAGCCCAAGGAGACTACACATTGAAGCTTCCAAATGGTTTGGAAGTTATTTTGAAAGATGTTTTGTATGCTCCTAATTTGACTAGGAACATTATCTCTGTTTCTTTGTTAAGACAATATGGTTATGATTTTAAGTTTACGGATAATGGTATTTGTGTTTTCATGAATAATGTCCTTTATTTTAAAACAATGCCGTCTAATGGCATTTATGAATTAGTTCATGATAACACATCCTTTGATAACATGTTGTACCAATCAAGCACCAAGAAACTCAAAATGGATTTGAGTAAGACTTATCTTTGGCATTGTCGCCTTGGTCACATAAACAAAGACCGCATACATACACTTCAAAAGAATGGTCTTTTGGAATCAAGTGAAGATGATTCATTTGATAAGTGTGAGTTTTGTTTACTAGGGAAAATGACCAAGGACCCCTTTAGTGGGACAAACGAAGGGGCAAAAGACTTATTGGGTATCATACATTCAAATGTATGTGGTCCTTTTAAGACAATGACAAGGAATGGTGAAAGATACTTCATTACTTTTATCGATGATTATAGTCGTTATGGGTATGTGTACTTGTTAAGACACAAAGATGAAGCCTTTGAAATGTTCAAAGTCTTCCAAAATGAAGTACAAAATCAACTCAATAAAACCATCAAAGTACTTCGTTCGGATAAAGGAGGTGAATACCTAAGTGATGCTTTGCAAGATCATCTTAGGAGTTGTGGGATCATCTCACAACTTACTCCACCCAGAACACCACAACATAATGGTGTGTCAGAGAAGAGGAATCGAACTCTATTGGATATGGTTCGATCTATGATGGCTAGAAGCACATTGCCTCTATCATTTTGGGGTTTCTCTTTGCTCTCCGCGGCCCGTATTTTAAATATGGCCCCAACCAAGAAAGTGGACAAAACACCTTATGAAATATGGAATGGAAGGGTTCCATCATTGTCATATTTAAAGGTATGGGGTTGTGAGGCTTATGTCAAGAACCACACCCAAAACAAACTTGAAAATAGATCCATTAAGTGTATCTTTGTAGGATATCCCAAGGACTCTATGGGATATTATTTCTACAATCCAACCGAGCAAAAGGTGTTCGTTGCTCGAAAGGCCGAGTTCATGGATACTAAGTTTCTTTTGGAAGGTACTAGTAGAACGGTGGAACTCGAGGAGGATCAAGAACCACAAGCCGATACACGTTTGGTTGACACTAGCAATCAACAAGAGGTTGTTGAGAATGATCAAATGGTTGATCAAGACACACAAAATGTTCGCAAATCCGGTAGAAATAGTCATCCACCCGAAAGATATGGATTTTTCATGGATGGATGCTATGTGGTAGATTCGGATGAACCTACCACGTACCGTGATGCAATGTCACAATCCGATTGTGACAAATGGCTAGAAGCCATGAACGTTGAGATGCAATCCATGCATGACAACCAAGTATGGGATTTGGTTGTACCACCTCTTAATTCCAAACCGGTTGGAAGTAAGTGGGTTTTCAAGAAGAAAACCGTTATGCATAGAAACTTGGATACTTATAAAGCTAGACTTGTAGCAAAAGGTTTCACTCAAACTCAAGGGGTTGACTATGATGAAACTTTTTCTCCCGTAGCAATGCTAAAGTCTATTAGGATATTGTTTGCCATAGCCGCACATTATGACTATGAGATATGGAAAATGGATGTCAAAACCGCTTACCTAAATGGGCATCTTGAGGAAGATGTCTATATGGTTCAACCCGAAGGTTTTGTCGATCCACAACATCCTAACAAAGTATGCAAGTTAAAGAAATCAATCTATGGATTGAAAAAAGCATCTAGAAGTTGGAATCACCATTTTAATGAATAAGTTAAGAAATTTGGGTTCATCAAGAATGGTGATGAAGCTTGTGTGTATAAGAAAGCTAGTGGAAGCATCATTACCTTCTTAGTGTTATATGTTGATGACATACTACTATTTGGGAATGACATTCCAACCATGGAAAGGGTAAAAGCATGGCTTGGAAGTTGTTTTTCTATCAAGGATCTTGGTGAAGCCGCCTATATTTTGGGAATAAAGATATATAGGGATAGATCAAGGCAGTTGATAGGTTTAAACCAAAGTGCATACATTGACAAAATCTTGAAGAGGTTCAAGATGGAGAACTCTAAAAATGGTTTGGTACCTATTCAAAGAGGAACGATATTGAGTAGGTCTCAATGTCCAAACTCAAAGGATGAGCAAGAGAAAATTAATGGAATCCCATACGCATCGGCTATTGGATCCATCATGCATGCAATGGTATGCACTAGACCGGATGTGTCATGCGCTATAAGCAGGACAAGTAGATTCCAACATAATCCGGGAAGTAGCCATTGGATGGCGGTCAAGAGTATATTGAAATACCTTAGAAGGACTAAGGATATGTTTCTAATAAACAGTTCGGGTGAGGACGAACTCGTTGTAAAGGGTTACACGGATGCGAGTTTTCAAACCGATCGAGATGATTCTAGATCACAATCGGGATATGTTTTCATTATGAATGGTGAGGCAATCTCTTAGAATAGCTCAAAGCAAGACGTGGTAGCATTATCCACCACATAATCGGAATACATCGCCGCCTCATTGGCAGCTCAAGAAGCTGCGTGGATTAGAAAATTCATTGCCGACCTAGGGGTAGTTTGTACCATTCAGGACCCTCTAGAGATCTTTTGTGACAACGAAGGTGCAATTGCTCAAATCAAGGAACCTCGTGCACATCAAAAGACGAGGCACATTGAGCGGAGGTTCAACTACATAAGGGATGAAGTTGAAAAAGGAAAGATATGTATTCGCAAAGTTCACACCGATCAAAACATTGCGGATCCACTCACGAAGCTCCTTGAAAGGCCAAAGCATGAGGGTCATACTTGTGCCTTAGGACTTCGATATTCTAGTGATTGGATATGATCGAATTTTGTTTTTGGATATCGGAACAATTGTTATTTTGACTCATTCATATGATTATGGTTTATGAGTATGACATTTTGAGTTATGTTCCATTTTAGCATGTTTAAATCCATGAATAAGTTACTTATTCTAAATGTCCGTAGTCGCTCATATTTGTGGGAACAAATATGAAGGTAAGACTATTATAAACTTGGATTGGTGGATATTCATGGGATATGAATATAGAGCAAGCGTTGCTGCCAAGGTTCATAGATATTTATGGGTTATAAATATTGGCCTGACCCGCTCTCAAATGTTACTACATGAAATCCTGGTGATTGATCATAAGTAAATTTGAGTAAAGGCGACTATCATAGTATCCTCCGACCTGAGATACATATTGGGTCTTGATATTCACCAAGTATTATACTTTGACTTAGTTCTTCGCTGCTCTAAAACATGACAGTACATAAGGCTAAGATCAGGTCTGGTACAAGGTGATTGTGAGAGACGTATGTAGTCAAGAGGGGATTTGTCCCTCTTATTCGTTGAGAGTGAGATGTCTAAGGCCTGAAAAGTTAAATCAACAGAGAATGATCACTCTGTGTCTCTGGATTTGACATGAAATCTGTGGCAAAAGGATAAATGATAGATGTACCTAAATCATTTCAAGGGACTTGAAGGGGATGATGTTATTGAATGGCACTTCGTCATGCGTATTAGGGGTAGTAAACCGTAGTTAGGCGGTATTTGCTACTTGCATTAATCTTCTATGTATCTTGTGCAAGTGGGAGATTGTTGGACTCGTTATGCCCAAGACACATATTTTTATTGATGTGGCTAGTATGTCATGATCCAAGTCGGGTCATACCCAATAACAAGCTAGACAAACACCAATAATCTTTGGTTATATATGATATGATCATAACAAATGAATATTAACACTTGAGTTAATTGGAAAGGGGTTTCTAAATAAAATGTACTTGTGAAATAAATAAATCATGTGGATGATTTATACTTTGAGAGAAAGCATTCCATATTGTTGTTTAAGAGAGTTAAGTAACAATATATTAAGCATGTTACCTACAATGTGTTATTGTTGTGTATAACACAAAGCATTGTGTATGACACAATGCAAGGTACATATATATATGGAAAGTATGAAAATAATAAAAACAAGAAAGGAAGGAGGGTGGCCGCCCCCCCCCCCCTCTCCCTCTTCTCTTATTTTATTATTTAATCCACCTTAGTGGAGACATGCAATGCTTCTTATTGGCTCCTTGGGGTGGTGTCATTTTTAAAAGATTTCTTTCTATTATTTCTCTCTACAACACACAAGTAACAAAAACTTAAAGAGGAAAAATCCTCTCAACTCTTCCTCTCTTCACTCTTGGATTCGGCCAAGATTAAAGGCAAGGAAGAGGAGTTTTCAAGTGAAAATCCTAGCTAGAAGTGGTGTATTATCGGAGGCTTGGGGTATGCAAGCTTGAGGACCTTCCCTTTGAAGTTCTTGCCCTTCCATCATCTCCTTCTTCACCCGGATTTGTTCTCTTGAAAGGTATCCTTACATGCATGGACTTATAGTGACATGCATGTGTTTGATGTATGTATTTCGTATTTGGATCAGGGCTTGGGTGTTGCATGTGTAAAATAGGTTTTATACATATCAAATTAACAAGATTTAAAACTTATATCCGCTGCGTTTTTGGTAAAATAGGGATTTAATCACTTTGATAGTCTTGTTAAAACCCAACAGCAATAAATCATCAATATTTCTAATAAGCATTTCTACTTTATTAGTACAGACTTGAGAGCATAAGTTTTTGTGCACATGAGGAGTGACCTGATGGGCTATGTTGTTCTTTTCTGCACCTCCAACAATCTTCATATCTTCATCATCAACAGTTGTCTTCACATCATCTTCTTGTCTTCACTCCCTCTTGGCTTGAGCTCTCTCCTTGAACAAATGCCATTCCTTCAAAGTTTATTGGCACAATAAGCTTGCTTAATTGAGCTTCCCAGTCAGGTTCCCCAGTCAGTGTCAACATTGCTTTGCCAACGATCTTGAACTACCATGCTCAATACTCTTGGTCCCTTGATTCCTTACTGCTTTCTCATCAGTCACATCCACAATCTTCAGTTCGTTCACAGGCTTGACAACTATAACATTTGTGCACTCCCTTGCAAAATGACCCGGCTAATTTGCAGTTGTAGCACCACATTTTCTCTTTGTTGAACTCAATAGTGTTTTTTCAGCCAGTACTTTGAAAGCTGCTCTTTCCATATTTCTTGATAAAGTTTGTGGCTTTGTGACTGCCATGGCCATTTGATACTTGATATTCATCTCCTCCAGCTCTTGTTAGTTTATCTCTGGAATGTCACCCTGGGTAAAATTTGGTGGTATCAAGTTACCTTTAAGTAGTTCTTCATGACAGGCCATGAAAGCATGAAACAGATTTATGTGATAATCGTCAACTGGAGTAGTATGAGAATTATTGGAGCTGCTAGGCTGTGCACCTTTAAAGCTTGATTCACCATGTTTGAATAGAGCTTTGAAGAGACGGATCACTTGAACTAGCAAATGATACACATGCTTGATTTCCCATTTCTTGAACACTTGAATGAAAACCCTTAACACCGTTAGCAACATGAACACTCAAATGGGCACGACTGAGAAAGGTTGTTCCTGTCTTGGTTCCCATGGACACACCCGCTTGATTCAATGAAGTCACATGATTAGACATTATGAGTTTATCATCTATAGCATATGATCGAATGATTAGGATCAAATCAGTGAGGGTGGTGTTATACATGTCTCTTGTGCGTTTGATTGCGGTCACATTGTTGTTCCATGTGTAAGGAAGCGAGTTAAGAAGCTTTTTTGTTTATCTCACCAACTTCACAAATAATACCGGTACTTCTCATCTTTGTATTCAACGCTTCAAACTGATCAATGATAGACTCAATACTTTCACCTTGAACATGGTTAAACATGTTGAATTCTCTGTTTAGCATTTCTTTTCTTGATTCCCTCATTTCCAAATTTCCCTCAAATTTCTCAATGAGCGCCTTCCAAAATCTATGGTTGTGGTACATTCTTTTACACTTTGTGTAATCTTCTTGTCTAAGAACATTGTCAAGTATCCAACCACCTTTTAATCAATAGCAAATAATTCAAAGTCTTTGGGAATGAATGAACTAAGAGGTTTTTAATTTCAACAACGACTTGATTTTTAATTTTAGGACGATAAGGACCCTCTTTGATAGATCTAATCATTCTCATATCTTGTGTTCTTGCAAAGTTCATGAAACGGTATTTCCAATCAATAAACTCTTCAAAACCAACCAACTTAAGTGGTTTGTTGTTTGAGCCCGATTCATTGTCCTGAGAAGGTAGTGTTTCAAGAGAGATACTACTTCAGTAGCCATTTTAAGTTATTAGTGAAATGAAATTATGAAGAGAATAGCGAACAGGGAATAGCAAACAGGAAACAAGGATCAAGGAACAGGGATCGGGGATTGGGGAACGGGGAAAAGGGATTAGGGATTAGGGAACAGGGAATAGGAACCGGAATTAGGGATAGAGAACGGGGAACCGGGAATAGGGATCAGGGAACAACTTTTTAAACCCAACTACCAAGAACACCAAATCTTAGATCTAGTCCATATCAAGTAAGAACAAGATTCAAAGCATACTAGATCTAGCAATAAACACAAAACCAAACACGGATCTACAACTAACACGATCAAAATCCGAAAAGAAAGATCCAAAAACCTCAAAAAGTTGAGCCGAAGCTCTGTGCCAATTGTAGGTTCCCGGATAGATCTCCCAACAATGTATCAGATCAATCCGTGTTGAAGGTGAGTGGAAATCACCAACAACACTCGGATCTCGGATCGTGTTCTAGCCTAAAACCCGTAAAGAGAGAAAGTAAAGGTGCCAAGTCTATAGAGCATGGATTATATTGTTCTATTTATACTCCATTTCCTAGGTTTATTACTTGGGCCTCATGGGCCAGCCCAAATGGATAATTACATTGTTTATGGTCTCAGGCCCGATACAACCAAACTAAACAAAAGCACACAACAAATCATTATTACACAATACATCTAATACAAAAGCCTAATCAAAACATTTAACATAATTTGAGACCCAACAGTACCAATGATTAATACTTTTATTGAAAGGTCGTTCAATACATAGTCACATAGATCGCGGTTCGCTCCGGTACATGAACGGGGAACGGGAACGCAATTCGCTAGTGAGGGCGTATTCGGTACGTAGGGGGGTAGGTTCATTTCGGTACGGTTCGGTACAATGTACCATAGATAGAATCTGGTTCGATGTTCCCAAATCCCAATTTAAAACAAAATGTACCAAATTCAATTTACCATAACATGTAATAAAAATTACCAAAATTCAAAAACCACCAGATTCTATTAGTTTTAGGTTTTTTGGTACATATGATTGAAAAAGAGAGTATGGCAGAGATATAATAAGTATGATTTGGGTATCTGTGATAATTGAATATACGCATGATATTAGAAACAATAATATTGTTAATTGATTGTCTTGGAATTTGGAAAGCAATAATATTGGAAACAGAAATCGAAGAGTTTCCTAATTTGCCGCCTAAATTAAAAAATCAATAAAATTAATATATCATAATATGGTAACGACGAACCAGGTATTAGAATTCGATTTTTCCATCAATTTAGAACGGCGAACCTTTCAATTGAAATCGATTTCTCCATCGATTTGGAATGACGAACCATACAATTGAAATCGCGAATTAGTAGCGATCGGAACGCTAGCGATTTCGATCCGGTACAAAACGATTCAATACGAAAATCGCGGCTTCCCTAGCGATCTATATGACTATGGTTCAATACATATAAACCAAAAGAATGCAAAAGGAAAATTATAAGGACATATCCTTAAATCAAGAAGTCTAAATAAGGATGAAATATAACTAAAATATAATTTCCAAGACCGTTTGAACACACAAACAGCCCAAATGGACCGACCCATAGTTCTATAAGGGCAAAGGTGGTCGCATGAGAAGAAAGAAGATGCTTTTGTCACATCATTATTACATTAAGTACAACTGTACACACAATTTCTATAATGGCACAATGTAGCATGTTCTTGACATATCAGACTCACTTGATATACAAGCAATTTACACTTACAACTAAGAAACAAGAGAACTAATTTTCAGTCATTGCCTATGTTAGATGCTTGTCACCTCATCAAATACCTTCAAGTTGGGTGGTATTCAAGTCCTGGTGTCCTCATGTTATGCGACACTGCATTTAGAATTATACTTCGCAACTCAATGCAATGTGGTGGAATGAGATCACATAAACTGGAATAATAATAACAAATGAAGTCTGGGAAATCATGGCTCAACACCATCATCATCCTGACTGTGCCACTGTAAAGAACACAGACCTATGATCAAGAAAGAAACATGCAAATTAGTTGAATCTGAATTTGTAAATACTAACAAAAGATGTGTGTGTGTGTGTGTGTGTGTAATGAGTGAAAGATGCAAACCGGCTCTGTAAGTTCGCCACTCCTCAAAAGAGGTTCCATGAACCGCAAAAAGTCTATCAGAAGAGGCTTGAAGTATTTCCATCCTTCATGATCATCTTGACTGAGCAGTTTTGGCATGAAATCTTGGCGAGTAACTAGCTCAAGCCATGTAAAGCTGCAGAATATGCAACATCAAATAATAAATGATCAATACTATAAATAGTTAATGGCTCTTAGTTTATACTTTATATTCTCAAATAGATTATTTACAGTAGTTTTTCTCATCAAATATGCACTAATTGGTTTGATAAATGTACCCACACATGTATGCAAAAGTGAATCGCTAAATTAGTAACTAAACAGTACATATTGCTTTTAACTGCAAGCCGCACGTACCAGAATTCAGGAAGTTTTGCAGGCTGCAGGGTATGAAATGATTGTGCTATGGATGCCAAAACCTGTAGAAGCCAAGGAAATTAGTAACATGATACTGAAAAGTACTAATGAACTTTTTTTTATCAAAGAAAAACAGATACCTGCAAATCTGCACCAACAAAGACGGAGTTCACACTATTAATGTGATTAAGAATGTTGGTGAATATCCTGAAATATGGCTTAGGATTGAATGCCGTTTTCCTTTCATTTGCATCTTTTATAATGATTTCGACAATCACAGCTAACACCTGTAGTATAAAAGGCATATCATGATTATAATTACCAATGATAAAAAAAATTTTAAAAATTATTTTCCAATTATGTACCTTTAGTAAAAGAGAGAGCTTGTTTGTCATGTTATAAACTGGATGAAACTGGCCAAAACAAGAAAAGACATGTCAAGTTGATGAAATAAACATTGAACATGCGTATATAGAAGCAATTTCCATTAACCCTACCTTAAGGAGCGAAAAAATTAGGTCTGTGCATAGATCTATAGCAAGGAAAGATGATGCTTCTTCTTGCTGGTGATACTGCATGCAACTTGCATTGACCTCAACGGCTCGGTAGTGTGATACAACGAGATCCTATTAATATATCAGGCCATCATTAGCATGCAATAATTAGGTGTTTTCGTGTGTATATGTGTATGTGTGTGTGTGTGTGCGCGTGTGTGGTTAAAGACAAGGGAAAAGAATTATCAGAATCACCAAGAGAATGTAAAAGAAACGGTTTAGCATATCATCAGATCGTGCCAACACGTTTTGATAAATGTCTTGAAGAAAATAAGCATAAACCGCATCATTTACACCATGGGAGGCATGTATCCGGCACCATTCAGAAAACAGCATAGAGACCTGCAGAATACACACATTTACAAGAGTTAAATGATGATAGCATTAATAGAAAACTTCATTAGAATAATTAACACATCATGTAACCGTTGTAAAATCTCCCCTTATATATCCATCTGAACAATGATAATGAAATATTATATTAATTTACTTATAAAGGTCATCACATTTACTTATTTGATTTAATAGATATAATGGTACTATGCATATCATGAACTATCATTATTGATGAAAAATCAGAAGTTGATAAGAAATTGCAAAGTACATTGAAAGAGTGTTATTACCTGCCCGGGGAGAGGATCTGGTTCAGAAGATATCAGTGCAAGATTATCATCATTTCTGGCTACAGGAAGGTAAGTCACCTATTTTTTTCCAAAAAAATGATCATAGTTCGCATCAAATTTGATATCAACAAGAACGGTCGTATTAATCCTTCTTAAACAATTACATCGTTTTGGACAGAACTAAATTTACGAGTTAGGATTAATATCAAACCTTGCTCAATGCATCAATGACACTACCAAGCTCAGATAATACTCTGGCATCACTAGCCTCTAGTGTCTTCACAAGGGAAAAAGCAAATTCTATAGCTGTCACTGCACATCATATAATAGTTAAAGCATATCTGTGATAACGTGTAACAACTGAACATTAGTAGCATGGTTTTTGCAAATGTGGACATTATTTCAAAGTGAATGTGAAGCGATATGGATACGATAAACAATCATGCCTTGACTTAATTTTATCCATTAATCGGTTAACTTCTCAAAATTAATATAAAGAACATCAGAAGAATAGCTCTGATTGCATTGTGCCACATGTGTGTTACATTTACCTAGACATGCTATAATATTCTTTCAAGTTAACTATGAAAAGTATAGAATTAAATGTCATTAGGTTACTATTCTTTACATGAGTATTTAAATTAAAAAGGGTCTCGTTTAGACATACCACTCTTTCCTGCATAAATAAGCCTGGCCATGTGCGCACTATACTCTGCAAGGTTTAGTAACTGTCTTCTAATTAGGCCAACCGTAATATCTCTGTTGAACTTCTTATCATCAGCATTTAGTACCTGCTTGCAGAAACAACGCATCAATTAAGTGTTAAATCAGGAGAAAGCAATAGTGAAACCAAATAAACACATTCTTAAATTTCAAGCAACTCTGCGAAAACTAAATTGCAATCCATGTGAAAGAAATGATCATACCCAACCAGTCAGCTCTGTCTGCACAAGCTTGTTAACATCAAAAATGGTAGCTAAGACAGTAAGATGAGAATCGATACTTGCAGTGTTGGATGCATTTATGTATAAACCTTCAAAAACCTACAAAGAAGTTGGTAAATGTAAAGTGAAATGGAATAACGGGCACGTTGGCTTAAGACAACTAAACCCTAATAAATAATAGTGGCTAATAATAATCTAGATAATAATAGTAAAAGTATTAATAAAATAAGATTTTGGTTAGAAAGATAATATGTAACCCAAATAACAGAAACCGGTATACCTTCTGAGCCACAACCAAGGCAGCCTCATCTTTGCGTATGCATTTGAGGATAACCGCACGAACCTCTGCAGCAGCATACTGAAAACAACCATCAAGTTAATAACTTAATATGAAAGCATTCAAATAATAAGGTTGAAGCGTGTGGAAAGAAGGAAAACCATGCTGACTTCGGATTTTAGTTTAGAAATGGATTCATAATAAGCAAACAATAGGGATAAATAAACTAGTTTATAAATGATAATGATGAAATAATACCTGTAGTTGATCTTGGGTAGCATCATTAGCGATCAAACACTCAAGCTGAAACAATTGACAGTGAAACATAAGTTCTTATAAAGCTTTACAACAATATTTTGTTAAGCATAGCATGTTCAAACTAATATAAAAAGATGCACTGTTTCCATTCAGAAGCTTAAAAAAATTCGAGTAAATTATAAACAATTTCAGACCTGTCTTAACAGGACCAGGATTTTAGACATCACAACATCTGTCGTAAACGAAGGTTCAATCGCTTTGCTAATGAATCCTTGGGAACCTTCTATTTGTTTCTTTCTAATCGACACATGCAGATTGATTTCCCTTTTGACGATAATAAGCCCCTGCAGGACACATGCACCGAAATATATAAACACAAGTTGCAAGGTAACATAACCATCCTGTCACTAAAACAATACTAGAGATTGGTATTAACTGTTATTTTCAAGTACATAAATTGTATTAGGCAAAGCCATATAATTCAGGAATCTGCTTGTAAAGAAGGAAGACCCTTAAAAATTGACTGCATGCGTTAAGAACGAATCTGAAGTATTTCATTACCGTATTCTGTCATCCTATCAGCTTCTTGCTCAAAATAGCTACCCAAAGATAGATTTGCCATTTTGAATGCCATATTATCCATTTAACCTCAATCTATTAACTTTCTGAAGTTGAATAGTTATTTGCTTATCCGATGAGCTTATTAATCGCTTATTTATTTAGCAAAATTGCATGGAATCTGAGAATTTTTTAGCAAAATTTCAGCAGTAAATATTGCGGTGCTTATGCTGCCTGCTATTGTTTTAAGTTTTCGGGTGACTGATAAGCACTTTAGTATTTAAACTCGTTGAATGTACTCATGTCAGTGCTATTTAATATCAGAATATTTGGATCAAACCTTCTCAGTTGCATCTCTCTCAATCGATGCACACCCCAAATAAAGGTTTTCGCCAACCACACGTTTAATTGTGTCTTCCAAGAGTTCACTAGCGAAATTCAAATCCTTACCAGCGTTTTGTAGAAGAGTTGACATCATATTGCGGAGCGGTTCCTACAACAAGGGGGAAGCAGAGTCAATAACAATATTATATAACTTTAAAGTTGTAAAACTAAACATTATATAATTAAACAGTCAACACAAAACCTGGCAAGTGACAAAAGACAGACTTCCAGCCAGAGAAGTAACCATAAAGGCTGATGCATTGTATATGGAGTCCTCATCCGGGTCGCTTGTGTAATCCTGTCAGTTTGTATAAAAAACCTTGAGTAAATATTTAGAGAAATTTGAAATTTTGATCATATAAGGAACTAACTGAACAAGAATGACACCTTTAAGGCAAGTTCAATAGCTGTTTGACTTGCTATAGAAACGCTCCTATTAACAGTAGTGGCAAGTAGTTCATCGACAGCCTTATGCATGACCGTTGGTAATAAACTGCAAAAGTAAATTGTAACAACTATCATTTTTGTGAAACTAATACTGGTTTTCTACCTTGATCTGTGAAAAAAGAAAAAGTCGAACCTCAGCAAATGTGTTTTCAGAAATGAAGATTGGTTTTCTGCTATAGAATTATGGGAAGATGAGTTCTGCATCTACACAAACAAAAAATAATTTAGAATGCGCGTATCAATCTACCAAAAGTATACTTAAGCACCATCATGGAGATAAATTGGATTCGTTTGTGTAATGTTACTCAAGACCCAAAGAATGAGAGTTGATCGACCTTTGCACTTGTGTGATCCGCATATGATTCAGATGTTGATGGTTCAGGATCATCAGTGTCCTCCGTTTCTGGACTATATCGGCTACATGCCACATTCAAACTTGCCATTTGCTCGGAAAGTTTATTGGAGGCGAGCAAGTCAGCATGCGATTTAAGGACCTAGAAAACAATTTATTATTTTCAACATTGCATGAATGAAACATAACTAAAACTAAATGGTATAAACTATAAAGAAACCATGTTGATAGGGTAAACCTTTGAAAATACAGGAACTGTCTCCTTAAAAATGTTCCAAATATCCCCGGAGTTCTCTTCAACCTCGTTCAGGAATCTATGGCACTCCTGAGATGATAACAAGCTTACATCAGTGAGCTTCACAATCATTCATGGTCGGTTAAAGCATGGGATGTTGGCACAATTGTTGTTTGGCCCAAGTGTAAAGCCCAGCTCAAGAGTTATTAGGGTTTTATATATTTGGTAATTGTAGGGCCAATATTCTATATTGTTTTTAGGATTTTATATGTCGTTTTAGTTTGCTTTTAGTCGGTGTAGTACGTACTCGGTACATTTAGTTTGTACGTTTATTTTGTAAGTTTTGGATAAATGGGGACCCTATAAAAGGGTCACTTAACTCATTTATCCAACGAACTCCAACCCCTTTTCACAATTCTTGGAAATAAAGAAGTTTCTTTGTCTCATCCACTTCTCTCCTTTTCTCTCTTTCAAGCAAATAAACCAAACAAACTAAGATCCGAGATCCGAGTGTCGTTGGTGATTTCCGCTAACCAACAACACGGATTGATCCGAGTCAAGTATTGAGATCCATTTAGAGGACCTACAAGTGGTATCAGAGCTTTCGGCTCGACTTTTTGTGGTTTTCGGGTCAAACTTTTCGATTTTGGTCTTAGTTTTTGTTGGATTTGAGGTTGATTTCGTGTTACTCATCTTTTGGAGTCCCTTACACCTTGGAAATACACGAGAATCACTAAATCCAAGTTTTTAGTATTTTAAGTTTTTGTATCTGAGCTCAGATTCGGCTTAAAACTCAGATCTAGGCCGATTTATTGATTTTTATACTAAAGTCTTTTTGACTTTTTGGAAGTTTGGGTGCTATATTCTTAAAAAAAAAAAAAAATTCGCATCGGGTGCTGTAGCAATCGTGGGGGGGGGTACTGTAGCAACCTCTTCGCTTCGCATCGGGTACTGTGGCAACTCGGTACTGTAGCAACTCATGCGAAACACTGTAGCGACTCGGTACTGTAGCAACTCGGTACTGTAGCAAAAAAAAAAAAAAATCTAATCGAGTTAAAAAAAATGTCTTACGAATCTAAGCTTAGAGGAAATCTGGATATGGGAGAAAGCCCAAAGGAAATATTGAAAAGAGAATTCGACATGTTTACACATATTAAAGGAGAATCGATTTCCTCTCTCATCAACAGATTTGAGTCACTCGTCACCAAAATGAGAAGTGTTGGTATCATCAATGGTTTGTTTCAGATCAACATGAAGCTGTTGAGTTCACTGCCTTATACATGGAGCATCAATGTGGTTACCATCAAAAGAACCACAAATCTGTATACCATGACACTCTCAGAGTTGGCTTCTACCATCAAGTCTTTTGAAATAATATAAGATAAGCTCCAAACGAACAATCAGTTCAAAGAAAATAAAGTTGGGACAAGTAATAAAGTTGGGACAAGTGCTGCCGGTAAAAGTAGTCATGCATGTCCTATCATTCCCGACACATCACCAGCTGATGAGGTAAATCACAATCTTTGTTCTCAAGCATGCATCAACAAAGTCACATACTATAGATATCATCAAGACGAAGTTTTGAAAGAAAATGCAAAACTTCGTCAGTTAAATGCTGAATATGTAAAAGCTGACAAGATCTACGTTGAAAAGATTAAAACTCATCACGATGATGTAGCTAATCTTAGACTTGAAATTTTTCAAGAAAAGCATAATGTCATTTATTATAAAGACATAATTAATGATTTAAAAGAAGAAATTAAGAAATTAAAACTCGAGGTTTCTGATAAGAAAGAAAAGGAAAAACAAGTCGAAAGATTTGAGGCATCATCTGAGAAGTTAGATGATCTTATTGGAGCCCAGAGAAGTACTAATGTTAAAGCGGGGTTGGGGTACGATTACACTGCCGTACCACCACCATTCAATGATAACTACACCAGTTTGCCCCACTTTAGCTATAATACTTTTCCAGAGGAAGAAATGGAATACGAGGTTGGTAGAATACCAACGCCTGTTAAATTTGTTCCTGCTGCCTCTCAAACTGCTGCTCCAGTCCCATCATCTGATAAATCTGACATCAAAGTGTCTTGTGTAGCAACTGGTGATGTAAATGGTGGTGAATGTGGGACGGTTAACCTGGGTTGTAAGCTAAAAAGAAAGTTAGAACCACGTTTTGAATCATGTGTGGATCTAACCAAAACTATTAACAATCCAGTTTGTAATAAAGTTTGTGAATCCATGTTGGGATTTTTGATGTCGGAATCAAAAACTGTATTTTGCGAAACCACTAGTGAAGACAGTTGTAATGATGTACGTAATGAAAGTTAATGTTCTTCTTCTGACTCATATTATGAAACCGTTTGTGATGAAACTTTTGTAGAAAAATGTGTCAACGAAAGTAGGCCCGTTAAGGTGAACATATCAAGTTGTTCATCATCAAGTTGTGAGACTGAGGATAATTCATTTAAAAACAAAGTTTTTGAAAATGAAAAGACAAGTACGTCGTGTAAATATGTTCCACCAAATAAACGATCATTTTCTCAAACAACCAATCAATCAAGAAACCCTCAGTCATACAACTTCTGTGATAACAACTACTATGGTCATTATCAACAAAATTTTGTTGATCCATATTATACAAATGTGTTTTATAATCATGTTCTTTTCCATGGATCACCTTTCCCACCACACCAACCACATTACAGTTCAGATGAGTTTTTTGGCACTCCCAGGAAAAAGTGTTGTTTTGTGTGTGGTCACTCTTCTCACCTTGCAAGACATTGCAAGCACTGGTTCAAGCAACAGCTTGATATTCAAAGGCGGCTTAGTCAGTCCCCAAAAAGAGCTTTTAGTAGCCATGATTCAAGGACTGATCAAGCTGATAGTGAACCTAGTGAAATGGATGTGAGATCCAAAGTAAATAAATTAAAACACAAAAAGAAACCTTTTTGGAAAACCAAGAAGGATAAAATCAAAAAGGATCCAAAGACTGTAAAGTCTGAGGATTTACCAAAAACAGTTTCAAAAGCAAGAAAAGAGAAGTCCAAAATTGTCAAAACCAAGGAACAAGTTTTTGCTTGGATTCCTAAGGACCGCTCTTCATCAAGTGAGACTCCAACAAGAAATAAATGGTTTTCAGGAAATAAAATCAAGTTTGGTCGATTTACGGTTGACCTTCCCGGGAAAAAAGTATCCCGGGAACCCATGTCTATTTGAAAGCTTAGTGCATGCAGGGTCAATCAAGGAGGACTATCAATAGTATTAGGTACTTAGATAGTGATTGCACCCGGCATATGATGGGAGACGAACTCTTTCTATTTGATGTTAAACCATTTGATGGCGGATTCGAGTCTTTCATAAGCGACATGGGAGGACAAACTTCATGGAAGGGAAGCCTTGTTTAAATGGTTAAACAACAACTTTTCGAGCGTTTCTCAAACCAACCTCGTCCAACTGCTTCTCTCAAGTGATGGATCCAACATCAGCTGTTGGATCTCGGTTTGAATCTCTTCAACTTTGTCATACAATGTGATAATGCATGCTTAAGATAGTCCATCTGACAACAACTTTGCTGACCTTTTCACTAAAACCATCGATCATGCTCGATTTGAATTTCGGGTCGAATAGATCGGCATGATCAATTTTGATTAAAACAAACTATCTATCTTTTTGTATATAAAATTGTAAATATTTTTCAAATATGTCACAATTTTAGAGGGAGAAAATGAGTTAAGTTTAACTCACCAAAAAGATTTTCAATTCATCTTAAGAAAAGCAAAAACAAATCATTCGATTTACCAAAAAGATTTTATCTTACTTTTAAGAAAATCTAAAAGGAATTGTCCCGTTTAGAGGGAGCTCCTGCTTAGAGGGAGTCGGATATTTACCAAAAAGATTTTATCTTACTTTTAAGAAAATATAAAAGGAATTGTCCCGTTTAGAGGGAGCTCCTGCTTAAAGGGAGTCGGATATTTAAAATTTTTAAAATTTTGAGAAATTGATCCGACCATTGGAATATGATAAGAAATTATCTCTAACGATTCTAGCACATGAAAAGAGTAGATAAAAAGCCAACAAGATCATTGCGTGATGTGTAGATAGGCTTGACAAATGAGTAAGTGTCATATTGATATAAACTTAAATATCTGCCTATGCTAGTGGTTACACGTTATGAAGCGGTTGCCGACTCCAACTAAAGTCATATTAATGAAGGCTGAAATGCAATTAAACATGTCATACCCAAGCCTCTCTTTACCTTATCACAGTTGTCTTATGAAAAATCCGTGTCATTTTTAATTTTTATTGAGTCTAATTTTTATTGAGTCAAGAAAAGAGTCAAGTAAAGCGTCAAGAAAAGCAAGAAAAAGAAAAACAAAAGAGTCAGAAAAGAAAAAGAAAAATCAAGAAAAAGAGTCAGTTCTAGGAATTTTAACTTCTGCTTTATTTCTTCATTTATTTTGATTCAAGCCTTGGACTTTTTCCTGCGCGATAATATGGTATTATCCGACCTGATTGTTAAGGCCCTGAATCTTCTGCTTTGTTTTATTTTCTTTCTTTTGTTCAAGCATTGGACTTTCTCTGCCCGATAATATGGTATTATCCGACCTGATTGTTATGGCCTGAACTTCTACTTTATTTTAATCTTTCTAGATCGAGTTAAGTGTACAAAGTTTCAAGTGCACAAAGTCAAAGTGTCAAGTGTGTTAATAAGATTACTGTGATCAACTAAGAAAGGTTTAGGTCAAGTTGAGGTGACATGTGAAAGCAAATTAAGCCCGAGGTATGATGGAGTCTGTAATTTGTCGGATTAAATGGGGACCACACAAGAATTGTGCCTAATTATACGTATCATGTTGACATCAAAATACTTGTTAAGTTTAAAGTGGACAAATTATATCTACAATCGACTTTGGGTTCTTGGCATAATAATGTCCAAACAGAAGTGTGATCTAGAACGTTAACAGATAATGTGATTCCATGTTGTGATCTTTCTCAGAAAAATAATTTAGTAAACGTTTTCTGTAAATATTATTGATATATAATATTAATTTCATATTTACTCCTATCTTTTATTGTTTATTTGGATTTTGTTTTATTTTAGTTTTAACTTCAAAATGTTATGTATATATTTTCGTTATATTTAAAATATATGAAAATGCCAAAAAGATTTTATGTTTTTATTATGTTCGTATATATTTTGTTAAACTTTGTTTCATTCAAAATCATGTGTTTTGTTGTCAAGGTCGTTCATGCAAAGTTCGTTAGAAATCGGGGACTTAAACAAATTATTTACAAGTTGAGGGATTGAAATTGGGAGGGCCTATGAACGATTTCTTCTTGACCCTCCAGAGGGTCTGTGAGCGAATCTTATCGTTCTAAGGTTTGTGCAGCTATACATGGACAGGTAGATCAAGATCAAGTCTGCTTGGAGTTGCAGATGTTGAAGCACTTAAAAAGAAAACGAGAACGTGAAAGTTGGTGGTTGAACCTAAAAAAGGAACTGATTGTATCTGAAGACAAGGAAAGAAACCAGTTGGCTCAATAAAGTCAACAAGAGAAAATTAGATATCGAGCCTCCCGCATCTGATGTTTCTAAAATTTGCTGTTGCTGATCCTTCCCAGAAAATAAGATTGAAGTTCAAGTCTATAAGACTGGAAAATAAAGAACTGTTCAAGATCCAATCTGGTTCAAGATCCTGGATCAAGACAAGTACTAAGTTTCAAGAAATAAAGACGAAGCAAAGAACTTGACGAAGGTTCCTCGACATACTCAATCTTAGAGGGAGATTGTAGGGCCAATATTCTATATTGTTTTTAGGATTGTATATGTCGTTTTAGTTTGCTTTTAGTCGGTGTAGTACGTACTCGGTACGTTTAGTTTGTACGTTTATTTTGTAAGTTTTGGATAAATGGGGACTCTATAAAAGGGTCACTTAACCCATTTATCCAACGATCTCCAACCCCTTTTCACAACTCTTGGAAATAAATAAGTTTCTTTCTCTCATCCACTTCTCTCCTTTTCTCTCTTTCAAGCAAATAAACCAAACAAACTAAGATCCGAGATCCGAGTGTCGTTGGTGATTTCCGTTAACCAACAACACAGATTGATCCGAGTCAAGTATTGAGATCCATTTAGAGGACCTACAGTAATGTCTTGGCTAGCAAGTTTTATATAAACCGAGTTATAGTTAGACATTAGAAAAAGAGAAGTTGATGCAACCGAGTTAGGGTTCATCAAGAGTCAAACCAAGTTAGGGTTTGAGGATTGTAATCAGTTTTTTGAGTTAGATTTTCTGATTATTATAAACGAGAGTTATTCGTTTACTTGGTGTTTGGTGTTTGATTATCGATCTGGGACTTGATGGGAGCTCTATAATTTTCATTTACCTCTACGAAAATATCTTCAGATTCTCTCAAATTAGTGCCCAGCCACTCCTCTAAATCCAGGAATTCTTTTGCAGATGCAAGAGATGCCAATTTGATTCCTAGGGCCATGGTTACAAGATCCAGTACAGGTGACAGGATCTGTGACACATAAAATTTGAAAAATAAACATAACATACAACACATAATAACTGTGAAGAATTTAAAAATGAATATTAATCTGACCTCTAACTTCTCAAACAAGTCCACAACTTTACTCATGTTTTCTAGATCCAAAACGAGGGAATGCTTTAATGCTCTCGATAGCAGCAAAGGGTTAGCATCCCACAAACGGAGTATAATTCCACTCTTGGAAGAATCCTTAAAGACCATAGGTAGAACGGATACAGAAACTTCATGTTGCAGAAGGTTACCTGATGTCTGCATATTTAACCAAGATCTATGAGAATAAAAACAACATAAATAACCAAACAGAATAAGTTAATCAACAGTGTGGAAACATTACAACAACATGGGCCATCCCAAGTAAAACCACTTCAGGGAAGTTTTTTAGAGGAAACTCCATTATTGATCGCACAGAATCTGCATGGCCGTTTTCAGCTAATAAGCACAACACCTCGAGCAAGTCAAGGCATAACCATGGTTGAATAGCATGGCGCAGTTGATACTGATGATTAACATATTCCTGAAATAAGTAGGTATGCAAGGTTTTGATGATTAGATCCAACAAGTGTAACTCATAAGACACATAGATCCCAGTAATCTTATTTATACCATTTGTCTTTTGGAATGTGCAAATGTGAATACTTCTGGCTGTGATGTAACGGCTTGCTTCAGAAACAACAACTGAGATTCAGAGATCTCCCATACATTGCCACAAACAGCATCAAGCGGAAAAGGATCCTGTATTATTTTCTAATAAGTACCACCCAAATTACAAAAATGTCACTTCTATGGCTAAAAGTAATCCAATCACTTACCTGACATGCGTTTCTATAGCAGGACATGAGTAAAGAAAATGTCACATCAGCACAAAGCTGAAAACCGTCTGCTCGTAGCCCTCCACAATGGTAAGACAGTTGATTCCAAGAGCCTGTGGTTTTCAAAATTAGTGTTAGTATAATTGTGCTATTTTATTTTCCATTTACATGAACTGAAAAACAGGAATAAGAGTCATACCTAGCATTTTAGCAAAGCGTGAAGCGCTCGTTTGCGTCGACATTTCAGTGGGGTCTACATTAATGTGAAAGTCTGTCCGGCTGAACATTTAGGAAGTAAAAGGAAACATACAAAGAAAGAAAGAATGTCAGATGATTAACAAATTATACGGTGCATATAATTACACGCGATATATTGAATAAGAAAGTAATCATAGATTCACCTCAATATCTTTACATCCGGGACTTTGTCTGCTAAGATAAAACGGCAATTTGCATTTAACCAAACTTCAAGTATAATCGCCTTAAAGGAATCAACATGTTTGGAAAGTGCTTCTGATTTCTCAAGAGTACTGAGCACATCTAGCACTTCAGCTGCATCTGTATCTAATGCTTCATCATTATCACACAGTTCTTCACACTGTGAGATACAGAATTTCCTCCCTGCAACAGCAATATAACTCTCATATGCATGCACATGTTAATAGCGATAAAAATGAAGACGAAAACAGAAAAGAAAGCTCACCCTCAATTTTGACATCATCCTTTTCTGAATCTAATAAAGTTAGTCCAAAACCAACTTTTTCACCCACTGATAACTTCAGCGCGGCTGAAAAACTGTCAAGAAATTCTTCAGTGATTCGTCTATTTTTCACCAAACCAGTGAATGCCAAACCAAAGTGAGGTTTTTGGATTAATATTCTGAGGATTGATGCGATTGTGGGTTCCATATTTCTATCCCCCAAGCCGTCTTCGTTAATATTGAAGTGGCCCATGCATGTTATAACTACCAGAATACTTTCTTCTGGTCCATTATCAAGATACTGCCAAATGAAAGAATTTTAAGTGATAAATGTGATCAATGTGTTTGTAGATGTATTAGAATTACCATGACATCTCCATACATACATACATATATATGTATGTATGTATGTATGTATGTATGTATGTATGTATGTATGTATGTATGTATGTATGGCCTACAAAGATGAAAGGACACAAGAAACACCGGCAACATAAATATGAATATATGATAAAAAAAATATTTCTAATACTAAAGATACATGAATCTTGACTTAAGAACTTGCTATTATATGTTATTTTAGTAAGCGCTGACTTATTAAATTTGATTCTTAGTTAGCTGGTTTCTTTCATTTATATCTTCTCCAGCCAATATATGATTTTGGATATTTGTGCATTCATAAACAGGAACAAACAGTGTTGAGTTACTTCTACAAAGGATAGATCAACAATGAGAATAATTTCATCCTGTTAATTTTCATTTATTACCCGATTACTAAAATAAGAAAACAGGAATTACAATATAATTGTTACCCCATATGATGTTATGTAGTAATTTTACAAACTTTAGTTTCTTAAGTTTAACTTCCAGAACCTCCAACCTTCGAGACATTAATCTGAATGACTCTTTCAATACAGTCGTTTATTTTTCAAATTGCGTGCTCAAACGTGCAAAAAGGTATTTATAAAACGAAACAGCCATGATTAGCATAAAGTAGTTATGTAACGTTTTGATAACCCGAGCATCGTATCATATGTATTTAAAAGTTATATGGCATGAAGACAGCATCAACAAAACAATTTTAAAACAACTAACAGTTAGTATCATAACCACCATATGACAAATTGACTTGCATCCCTACCTGGTATTTGGATGAGACAAATGCTCTATTTTTCATACATTTTAATGAACACAAAAAACATAAAATTAATCAAAACAGTAAACAGACACATATTTGCATTCTTTAGACTTTAGATGAGAAAATCATTGAAATAATCAATCCAAATAAAACAAACACAAGCAGAAAAAAAAATCATAAATGAAAAGTAAAAACAAACAGACCCAATTTCACAAATAATTTCATTTTTAGCTCAACTCCCGAATTGAAATTCCAATATAAAAATCCGAAACGTTAAATTAAAAAAATAATCTAAACCCTAACCCTAGCTAGAATCACCAGCTCATTAATTTTCAATTAATCCACCAACAAAACTACAACAACAAGTAAAAAAATCCTAATTAACACAAAATCAAAACTTCCCAAACAATCATACTCATTCCACACAATTTTAGCATGATTTTCAACATTTTACCGGATTTAACTAAAAAGTAAAAACCCTAATTAACACAAAATCAAAACTTCCCAAGCAAAATACTCAGTCCACACGATTTTAGCATAGATTTCAAGATTTAACTTCATCTTCAAATTTGACACATACAAATCTCTCAAAAACATCAAAAAAAATAAATATAATAAAAATTAAAATTAAAAAAATTAGATAGATGTATATAGCATATACACATATATGAAATCAAGCAAATGATAAATCTATATACCTGAGCAAGATCTTGAACCACAGATTCTTGATTTTGTTCATTCAAGCTCGCAAGCAAGTTCCTAACTTCGGTTGAAATTCTTTCAGCAGTCTGATGAGCATCCATGGCTAAAGAAGCTGGATCGGAGTTAGATCGAAGTTTGAATGACCGATCTGATGAAACTGTAGGGTTTGGAGTTCAGGTGACGGTGAGAAAGGGGATAGTTTTGCAGTAGTGAAAGCAGCAAGAAGTGATGTGATTCAGTGGGGTTTGACGTGTGCTTATATAAGCAAGCGATGACAAGTGCATGGATTTAGAAACATGTTCTGGATAGTTCCATATTTCCCCCCTCTAGTTACAAAAGATACAAATTAAGTCCCTCTTTAAAAGAGAGGGTTTTATTTTTTTCGGATTAAAAGACTCCGTTTGATAAAATATTTTCAACTATGCGAGCTCGTTGTAAGTAGTATGTTTATGTAAAGCCGAGGCTCTAGTATACGTGACGATAAACATGTTAGATTGTGTAATAATAGTTTATTTGCTTTGTAAATTCTTGATAAATTATAGTATCTTTTAAGACTAAGGTTGAACATATGGAAAGCAAAACGTTGGAGAGAAAAAATGGTGATTGTTGTGTATACGTGGTTGATCTCGTCTACTATTAGTGGAATTGAATATAACTCGAAAAGAATAAAATTTGAATTAAGTTGAATTTGATCCATTGGTGAAACTTCACAAATTAGAGGATGACTAGAATATAACAACAATCATACTCAATAAAAATAAATATTACAAATAGAAAAGGCTATTGATAGAGTTTAGAGAGGGTATGATCTAGAGAAACCTTATGTCTATCTATGAGGATAGAGACGTTGCTTCCGGAGAGACCCACAACTTCAAAGCAAACAACATACAAAAATACATATACCAAAAACAACACACCTTGTGAAAAAAGTAACAAAGTAAAAATAGACTCATATGACATCATAGAACACAAATAGCTATAAATCTAACCCACAACAGTGTCTATCCTTAACCCTACGTCTCCACGAACTCATATCATAGACTATGTCATCAGAGAGGTGCAACTCTAGTAAATCCTGTCTAAACTGCTCTTCCCAAGTCAATTTGGTCTAGCTCTACTCCCCATCCCCTCTACATTGAGGGCTTCCACTGCTCTAACCGGCATCGTTACCTGTATCCTCTTACATGCCCAAAGCATCTCACCCTACGCTCAATTATCTTTTCTAAGATACTACCCACTCCTAGTCTTTCCCTAGAAACCTTATTTCTTATCCGTCCAACTCTATGTATCTATGCATCCATCTCAACATCTTTATCTGTGCTACCTCCATTTTACGCCCTTGTAATTTCTTAATTGAGTCGAATCATGTTCACAAATTGATTTTGAAAACAAACTTTTTAATTTCGATTATGTTTAAATTTACCCCACTTAAAACTCGATTTGAATTATATATTTTTTCAAAACTAAAATATATTATAAATAAGATATTCCTTTAGTTAAGGTTAAAATAGAAAAAAAAAAATTATTTGGCTATTTCTTTTTCTATGAATAGCTAATTTTTTTATTCTTAACCTTTCGTATTTCGTGAGGCTCGAACCTTAACCTTTGTTAAGTAAGACGGCATCATTATCATCACATCACAAGGAGTGAGGCATATATTTTACTAATTGAAAGTATTATCAATTGGATTAGCTATTCAATTTTTTCAAATTTGAATTCATTTAAGTTTTTGAATTAGGCTAAAAGTTATTTGAACAACCAAGGAAAATTATATGTGATTATATTAAGATTAATAGCAAACATTTTTTACTAGGGAAGGATGTGAACTTTAGGATAAATGTTAATATGTCCAATACTCAAGTACTATTATTGTCATATATTAATTCTTACATAATTAATAAAAGTATTAAATAAGTCAACCATAATTTATTGTTTATGGTTGTACTTTTTTATCAGCAAAACACACATCCTTTTACTATATCTTCTTGTTCTGATTTGAACCTAGGTCCACACAAATAGAAAAGAAAAAGAAAGCATTGTTTTTTAGCAGTGGGCTACAACCTAAATCCCTTCTCGTTATACTATGTGAGTAGATTCTTCATATTATATAGAGTGGTTATGAATATATAAGAGATAATTTTTTTATTTATGAATAAATTTATATAAGCATTGTTCATTCTTTATAATTTTTTAATATTTTTTAAAAATGGTTTTAAATGAAGGAGAGAAAAAGATAACAATAAATGTATAAAAAATTATTATTTAATTGAAAAGAAAAGAGAGAAAACATAGTAATTTTTAATGTAATTATAAAGATAGAGTATTTCCTACGAATGCTGTAAATGAAGTTTCTAGAGAATGCGTTGCATGCCATGTATCCTGATTCCTGAGATGATAGGGTAAAATTGTTCAATTTTAAAAAGAAGACCGTGTAAAATTCACAAAATTCTAATGTGTTGTTAGAAAAACATAATACACCTTTATTCACACCTAGCTTAACATGGCATGTTTTTTTTAATATAGCAATACTATACTCAAATTATATATACAAAGCTATAAAACTTAGTTTTTTTATAAAAAACTAAACTTTTTAAAAGTTTTATTAATAATATATATTTAAAACTTTTTACTTCTTACATGATACAAATGCGTATGTTATTGTATAAAAAGTCAATACACTATGTTGTTGTTTATGTATATATTTTTAAATTCATGCTACATGATACAAATGCATAATACGTATAACCTACACAAGCGTTGACTTTATACGTGAACGATATTTCTTATTATTATTCTATAATTTCATGAGAAATGAATAAACATTACATGTCAATAAATATATATACTAATTAATTTTAAACTTTTGTATTAATGAAAAGATAAATATATATGTTTTTTGCTTGTGTTCTCTTAATATATAAATATAATATGATATGATATCATTTCATATTGTAATATAATATAATATAACGTAATATAATTTAAGATAACATAACTAATACAATGTTATATAATATAACAGAAGATAAGTTAAGATAACATAACATTTAATTTTATTTTATTAGAGAAGAAAGGAAATAAAAATAATACACAATAACATCACATTTAATATTAGGCAAATTACCTTTTTTAGTCTACCACTTTAACAATAAAAATATACTTTTGTTTTCTTGTGTTATAATTATATATCAGTTTATATAGAATCAAAAATATTGAAAAATTATTCGTTTTTAAAAAAATGATTGGGTAGGTCAATGACATGTTAATTATCCAAATGGTCGTTAAAATAATTAAAACTGTTTCGTTCATTAATAGTTAAAGAAAATGTATTATATACAAAACCAGTTATAATCAGTGTAATATATTAAAAATATATTAAATTTAGTAGCGATCTAGTTTGCTAAGTTTACTCTAAGTTAAGGGATATTGGGTTTTAATAATCATAACTTTGACTCGTTGGCCTATATTAATCTCAACTTAAAAAAATTCCTCCTTGTATATAGTTCCAAGTTAAAAACTATTTTCCTAAACCGAGTCTTTTCTAACTAGAGTCTAAACTAGTTAGTATTTTGGTGATGTGGATGCTGACATGGCACCAACATTTGTAATTTGATGAGATGGTTGCCTATATGGCACTCTCATCAGAATCTCACCATCATTAGCCACCACCCACCACCGCCACCATCAGCTATCACCACCACCACCACCCACTACCATCAGCCACCCTCAAACTCCCAACCTTTTTGGCTCTTTTTCTTTATTGTTTTCGAATAAAATGTTACTTTATGCATAGATAGGATTTCCAAGAACCTGTAAATATGAATCTTATTGAAAAAACCCCAAATTCGAATCTTGTCAAAAAAACGATTTTGGTTGGAACCTTAGAATAACTTGTCAGATATGCCAAATCTGCCCAAATCGACTTTAAGACTTATCAGTTTCCCTTAACAAAGCCCTGATTACGAATAATATGGACAGAATACATACCTTCACCGAAGTTCCTGATTGTCGTGCCAAAAACGCAAAATACAACCACCAACATTGCGTCTCTGCCACCTTCAACCGTCATACACCTCTACCCTTCACGTATATAGCCCCTCATTGCACCAACGAGTCGCTAAACCTCCTCACTGCTACACAAACCTTCCTAACCTGTTGCTATCTAGTATGATGGGACACACAATACTTAGTGGTGGTAGTTAATGGCGTTTTTAGATTAGGATTAGGGGTTAACATGGCATGATTTGGAGGTGGTGGTGGCTAATTGTGGTGGTGGAGATGGCAACGATGGTGAATTGGATGTGGGGGTGTGTTGAAGGTGAGGTGGTGACGAGAGTGCCACATAATTAACCACCTCATAAAATAACAAATGTGTCGTGTCAACGTCCACGCCACCAAAAACTAACTGGGTTAGACCCCAGTTAGAAAAGGCGTAGTGGAGGAAAATTGTTTTCAAGTTGGGACTGTCATAGAGTAAATTTCTTATGTTGGTATATATTGGCCAGCGAGTCAAAGTTAAGATTATTAAAATCCAATATCCCTATATTTAAAGGGTTTATATGATTTTTTTCGCGCCTCTAATTTTCAAATATTAAACCACTAAATTATAAATGAGTGTAGTTAGATTTTTGTTCATGTGTGTTTATCCTATGACCATCACCAGTAGAGGATGTTTTTATGGGAAGTTTTTTGTGTGTCACATGACACTTTAGCCACAAAAATATCTTCTCTATCCTCTATCATCTTTTTATCCTCTCTGCTCCCTCTCACCTCGGAAACCTATTCTTAAAGAATCTCTAATGGTGCCCACGCCACACCGTTTGGATTTACAAACCACTCCCCATTAGTTGTGTGAGCCTGAACAACAACATACACTTGAGAATAGGCCCCAGTTACACTTGATATATAACACAAAGGGAAAGTAGGTGATGGGGTGTCGTTTTAAAACAAGAACGGATAATAACCACCAGATGAGAACTAACGGTTTTTGTAGGTTGGTTTAAAAATCTAATGTAGCATTCTGAGTTGGTTGTTTGAAACAAGAACGGGTGTGTTGCATTGGTGATGTTCTTAGTACATTCTTCCATAAGAATCTCACTCCATCTCTTTCCTCCACATCTGTTACATCTTAGTGCATTCTTCCTAACTAGACTAGCATTGGTGATGTTCTTAGTACATTCTTAGTATTCACATGTGATTGTCGGATCGTTGCCGATTAAAAACACTTCTTATTTATGCGATGCTAACCTATAATGAAATAGGTTTGTTTAAATACCTGGATGGTGTTTCTTGATTCAGTTACAGACCTTTAATCTGGTTATGATAGCTTTAAACATTGATAAAGTTTTTAACTTGACATTATAGTTGTTTATAAAATAATACTTGTATTTATATGACGTTTGAAATAGCATGCTTTGGACAAATAGGTTTTACCATGTTTGTTGAGTTTCTCCAAGTAAGTAAACGGTCCTACAATTGTTCGTCAAAATATACTTTTGTTAACATTACTTCCTCTAGAAGTAATGTCATTTATATGTAAAAATATCATATAACCTTAACAATCTTTTCAAGGTTGGAAGCCATCACAGAAGCATATGATTGCCCCTCAATCGCTAGGTGCACGTGTCTGGCCACCTCGGTATACTGTACTAATATGTGCAGGTCCCCGTAAGTCATCTCACTCTCCTACCTTTACTTTAATGAAGGGACATGTCCAACGACTGCTTCCTCTTAGTCTAAACTATTATAACATAATTTAGAATAACTTAAACCTGGTTCCTACCTTATCACGAACACTTAAGAATAGTAATAAGTAGAGAGCGGCAACTCGTCTGTAGAACCTCAGATAATAGAATAAGGAAACATTTGGGAAAGTTAACAGAACTTTAGGTCTTTGATACTTACACGTACTTCGAGATAACGGGTCGTTGATTCGCCAAAGTAGTCGGGCACATTGAGTGTGATTTGAAGGTATTTTGGGATGGGAAGGGCTCATGCCTGTAGCCCCCTTTTTATAGGAAAATTTTGGCTCCCTTCGCGTATCGCGAAGGAGCTATGTCGGCGGCCTTTGTTGTAAGCGACATCGAAATTTTCCTGAGCATGTTAGTGTTCACATGTGGCCTGTACAATCGTGCCACATATTAACGTGTTGTTATACGCGGTGCCATGGAAACTTAACGAGGACTTCATGTATCGCAAAGGTCTGATGGGTTTGGCCTTCGCATAGTGCGACACCTCCCAATATCGGTTTTTGTGAGATTTTGTTGCGTATCGTGATGGGTTTATGATTTACCCTCCACGTGGCGCGAAGAGCTTGAAACTTCAAAATTTTTATTTTAGTCCTTCAACTTTGCAAATTGATACTATTGGCCCAAACTTGATATGAAAATATCAAGATGTTACATTTGGTAAATACCAATTTGAATGGACCCTCAAGTGTTTATATTTCATATTCAATAGTTGTGGTGATAGTCTATTTACACATACAAGTTGTGACTTTGGCCTCATGATATATATACATAAAAACTAGTTTATTGCTCATCAATATTTGTGTTGATCAAATTTATTTTTATGCATTCTACATGTTTGATTGTCAGGTTAAATATGAAGACTGAAGACTTATCACTTAGATTGGACCTTTAGGGTTTTATACCAATTGAAGCAAATGTTATCTTCTTATTATTTTTTGTTTTTTTTAATTATTGTATTTTGTTATTGGACAAGTTGTAAATGAGTTTGAATGAATGAAAGCGAGTTGATTAATTATTATCACTTAATAGTGTTTTGTGCTTGTGAACAATCGTAGTTGCGTCCCGACGTGTTTCACCGCTTTAGTCAGGGTATGACATTTACCCCTTTTAACGTGTTTTTAACAAAAATTATTTTTATTTATATTAACCTCAAACAATATTTAAAACTGAACACTACTAGAAAAAAGACTTTCAATGACACACATTACGTGTCATTAAAGGGCACTTATGACACGCAAATACATGTCAATGAAACTCCTGTCATAAATTGAATATGATACGCTTTCGCGTGTCATATTTTATGACACGCGATTACGACTCACATTTACGACATTGCATTTATAACTAACATTTATGCGTGTCATCGTATCTACCTATACTATTTAAGCAATACAATTAATCCACATGTTATTCAATTAGAGCCTCCACATAGAGCGTCAAGTGTACAAGTTTTCATTTTTACAATTTCCACTTTATGAATGATAAAATCAAAAATATGTTATTGGTGGGAATCAAACTCCCTTGCTTTTAAAATGTTTATGACTTACCACCTCAACTAGGATGAATTGATGTTAGCCTTCTCTTTTTCTTAATTGATATAGATTCGCAACTTTCCATTTTAACTTCTTTTAAAATACAAATTATTCTTAATAATCTATGTATTTTAGGAAATTATTTATGTTTTATGAATCCATAAGATATATTATTATGTATATTATTAAATTTAACTTTTATGTTTTAGTTTTTTAACCACCCGTGTATCATATGGGCTCTATCCTAGTTATTATTAAAAAAACATATTTTTACTCTTTTTTTCGTAATTACTAATTTTTACATTAATAACAATAATTAAATTCTCATGGCAAACATAAAATACAAACATAGCAAAGGTATCCATTTCATTTCATAATTATCGATCCGAAGTCAATATTACAAAGATTCCCAAGTTAACATAAATACAAACATAGCAAAAGTATAAAATACAAGGGATTTTATGCATGTAATGTGACAAGTCGGGTTTAGTGATTAGGAGATTAGATAGACCTCCTCAACTAAATAAAAAAAAGCGTGAATTACAACTAATACAACATACCAATCCTGCTTGTTTTCTTGTTGGAAAACACTAATTAGCATATCTAACTCCTCTTCAGGAAATCCTTTAACGAGAATGGTGATAGTACATTGAAGAAACACTAATCGACCCTGGGCAGATTACGGATAATCTGGGGGTTAAGTAATGTTTCCCACGAGGATGAGGTCCAGCAAAGAAGGTTGTTCTTCAGGTGACCTGCAAAACAGACACCGTAAGCTCGTCACTGAGAAGGGGGGGTTCCTCTTTGTGACCACCCTCCGGCGTGAGAATCAGACTAGATTGCTCTGAATATAAGTGTATATTAAGAGATTGCTAGAGAAGATAAGATAATGAGATATCAGATGATGTCCTTACCATTCCAAGGTGTTGGAGTATTTATAGCCGAAGGTAGGTTTCCTAGAAGGTACAGCCGGCTGAATAGTATTCCTGTTCTACCAACAGTGGGCTACGCACAAGCCATGCTGGTTGGTGGATAGGCTGCGGCCGACAGTGACAAGGTCGGTTGTATACTGTTCCTTTACTGCCGGCTATGCACTGTTCCACCAACTGTAGGCTGCGCACGTCCCATAGTAAGGATTGGTGAGTAGGCAGCGGCTAATAGTGACAAACAGTACTAGAGGGTGCTCCTCCTCGTACTGTTGTCGGTGAGCTGTCACCCTGTGATTGGTTCATGGGCTGTTCTGGTCAGATCGTCTGTTTTGCCCATACCTTGGTAGGTATAGTACAAAAGATCTTCCAGAAGCATACGGACTGGCTCATTTGGGCGGGAGTATTCCCGCCTTGCTCATTCCTTCAGGTGACTACTGAAGTGGCAAGAGTTAGTGCCTTGTGCGTGTAGCCTTGCTATCAGTGCGGGTAGCCTTCCCTGATGGCTTGTATCCGCAACTGCGGGAACAAGCGGGGTACTTCACCATTGGGAGGCTTTCCCTGCGGGTACAGCTGGCGTACTGCGCGTAAGGTCTTCTCTGAGCATGGTGGGTCCTGCGGAAGCAGTTGGTCGTTGCGCAGACGTCCCTCTTCAAGGTGAGTCTTGCGGGTCCAACTGGGTTCTGCTGGGACCTACCTCTTCAAGTCCCCCCAGTCCAATGTTATTCTCATGAATTATTAATAAGTGAGGTGAACTTTTGGACTAGCAAGGGGTTTTGAAAAGGGTTTTTAGTTTTAAGGTTTTCCGTGGGGATTCTTCCCGCGGTTTTCCTAATGTCACGCAGAAATTCCCAACTTTTCTGCTTGATATTTGGGTATGAAGCGGGTAGGTCTGTAACCTCCTCGCAAGTCAGGAGCGTTGAGTCCCACGTGTGGATTCTCCATGGGGTTTTGGTAGTTTTCAACATAGTGATCAATTATGTTAAAACCACCAATTCCATCTTGGAGTTTCAAACTATATAGTTCTCGACGTTCCCGCCATGCGGGGATGTTATTCCCGTTTCCGCAAGCATGGCCCAGAAGATCCTTCTTGGTTTGAATTCCCTGCGGAGCGCTAAGTATGTGAAGGGTTTTGCCTTGACACTGTACCTGCACTCGTCTTACGGTTACTTTACTTCCAAGGTATTCCTGGCGTCAATTCCCTGCGGGTGCTAAGTATGTGAAGGGTTTTGCCTTAACACTTGACTCGCACCTGTCTTATAGTTACTTGGTTGCCAAAGTAAGGGGTATTTTCCCGCTTTTGAATCTTTTTGAAATTTTGAAATTCGAAGAGTTGGTGAAAGGATAAGAACAGTCTAAACTATTGAAACGTCGTCCGACGGTTTCTTCTGGCAGTGTCAGGTCGTGCAGAAAGTTATGGCGACGTGACAGTATATGGTCATTCCAGGCGCTTTTTCAGGCGCGTGGGCGCGAATTTTCGGGCGCGTGGCCGCGAAATTACCGGCACGCGTCCTTTCAACAGCTGTTGCCAGCTTGCTTTTTGCCACGTGTCATAGTTTCATTGCACCTGCGATTTCTCTCTCTTCCGCATTAAATTCATCGCATTAATTGCGATTAGTATATAAAGGGGGAGAGGGTTCTTTGTAATCCACACTTTCACTTTTCTCTTCATCTTCAAAACGATTTCCGGCGAATACTCTCCTTTTCAGTCGAGCATTCTCTTGAAATCGTTCTCCTTTTCATACCTGCAAGATGTCTTCTGTTCACGATCTTGATGCTACAGCCCAGGAGGCTGGGGTGTACGCCGAGCACCCGTCATCCACGTCCGACAAGGATGACAAGAGTACTGCTGGCGAGTGCCAGTGTGCTCTGCCTGTCGATCTATATCAGTACATCGTCAGGAAGTTCATGCTCGAGTCTCTCGAGCCTGAGTTTCCTGAACCTCATCAGACGGTGTATGATGCCCCCAGAGGCAAGATCGGGGTATATGCCGCATTCTTTGTCTATGGGAATCTTAGGTTCCCTTTGACAAAGTTTATGTACCGTGTCCTAGAGAGGCACGGTGTACACCTGACCGAGGTGCACCCGATGGCGATCGCGAAGATTCGCCACTTCGAGTGGGTGTGCCGGATTCTGGGCGTTGAGCCCTTCGTCGACCGCCTGATGACCTTCTACTCTTGGAGGTGCATCCAGGGGTGGTATACTCTGATAACCCGGATCAAGGGTTTGAAGATTTGCGCAACCGAGCGCAGTCTTCGTTCATGGAAGCGGGAGTTCTTTTTTATCTCCGCTCGCGCCATCCCCCTTGCCATGAAGTTCAAGAATGGGCAAGCACTCCCCAGCCTTCACGCCTCCAACTACCAGGAGGCGGAATGGTTCTCAAAGATATCCCGAGTCCAATCTCCGGTTTACCGCTTTACGGAGTCCGGGATGGTGATGCTCGGGATGAGCCGGGTGTGGAAGGATGCGGATGCGCAAAAGATCCCGATCGTCCTTGAATACGGTTTGAACTCTGTCCCTTACGGTACGCTCTGTCTTCTTTGTTTATATAGGTTTGTCTTCTAACTGTTTCTTTTATTTCAGAGGGGAACGACTTGCAGTCGCTCCTGTATCCGCGGGAGGCTGATAGTCCCGCTCGGATGGGTACTCGTGCTCTAGATGAGAACGAGTTGCCCATCCTTGCACAGACGGCGGATCGGTTCGTGGAGGTCTACCCGCCAGGCGACGAGATCCTGAGCGCCAGGCGGCCAGGTAAGGCGTTATTCAACCCTCGACCCCTCAATGTTGAAACCTCTGCTGGAATTCCTCTAATCTTGTGTTCTGATGAGGAATCCGCAGATGGTCCTTCGTTGGTGCGGAAGAAGAAGTCTGCCGGCGGGAAGGGGAAGGCGAAGGTGGCCTCCACTGCCGATCCGGTGCCTCGGTCTGATTCAGAGACCGAGAGCGAGGAGGTGGCGGGGAACCCCGGTGGTGATAAGACCACTGCTCCGGAGGCTGCGACGACTGTCACCTCCGGAGAGCCCAGGATGACAACGGTGAGCGGCGTGAAGAGGCCGGCTCCATCGGGTTCATCCCCGCCTGTCCGCACTTTTAGGCTCAAGAAAACCCGTAAGTACAAACTTTATTTTTAACTTCATAGCATTCCATCATTAATACTTATCTTCTTTGTGCATGCGTAGATGCTACCGCATTCCAGGGTGAAGCGGGGAGGAGTACCTCCGGACCCATGACGGTAGGCTTGGTCAGCCTACCTGAGGCGACGACCCAGGCGGCTGCGCCTGCACCTGCTTCCGCTGGTTCAGTTGCTCACTCCGTTGAGCCAACTGTTCCAGTTGTGATGACATCACCGCCGGCTGTCAGTGCCATATTTACCGCATCTTTCACTGAGCCGGCGGTTACTTTTTCTGCGGACTCCGCAGCGGCGACCACGGTTGTGAGTTCACATACAGTGAGTTCACCTCCGTTGGTTTCTACTACCGCGGCGGCCTTCACCATGCCTCCTCCGTCATCGGCAACGACGGCCGATCCTTCAGGTATGCATGGGGCTTCTCGCCAACCTCTGCCTCCTTCCCATCTACCTGATCTCTTGGACGGATTTCCCTTGGGTTCAGGTGATGGGTTTGGCGGCTATCGGCCTGTTGTTGACCCTACAGGTGCGTAGGGTTCTTTTGGCCTCCTTTTTTTTTTTTTTTTTTTTATATCATCTTTTCCTAACTGCTTTTTGTGTTTTGCAGTGTCGGATTCCAATGAAGTGTATGTTCCACGATGGAACATCCGCCGATGAACAACCCTTCGCACACCTGTGGAGTGCGTGGAGTGGGCTCGTCACGCGGCTCCCAGTGGTGCGTTGGGGGAAGCCATGGCTAGCTGCCAGGAGGGTAGGCTAACCAATGAGCTTCGGGTTCTCCTGGCCCGGATGCAGCCGCGCGTCGAGCTGCTTTGTCGTGAAAACGACAAGTTAAAAGCAGCTCGTATCCAAGAAGTAGCTCAGGCGCGGGCTATCCGGGAGGAGAATATGAGGCTCTCCGCGGCTGCTGCGGAGAAGGAGAAGGCGTTCAAGGCCCTTGAAGTTGAAGTTCAGGCCCGTCTCGAGGCCCGTTCCAAGGCTGCCCAAGCTGTTAATGAACAGCTTCGGCTGGCTAAGGAAACTGCTCGGAACGCAACTGAAAGGGCCACCAAGGCTGAAGCTGTTGCTGAGCCTCTACGCCTCGAGAATGAGGAACTTAAAGCTAAACTAGAGGCGCTCCAACAGGCTCATGATGCCTTGGCGATGGAAGACGCGAAGAAGCTCCAAGAGATCCTGGACCAGAGGGGGGTGCTTGACCAGACTGAGCGGAAGCTAAAGGGCGTTGAAGAGGCTGCGGCTAAAGAAGTGTTGCTTGCCAACCTCAACAAAAGTGAAGCCGAACGCGCCCGTAACCAAGCTCAAGCCGCCCTCCAAGAAGCTCTGGTTGCCAAGGAATGGCTTCTTCGAGAAGCGTTGTCTCAGGTAAGCTTAACCTCATAATGTCTTTACGCTTCTTTGTGAATAGAAAAGGTTTTGATACTTGTATTTTTTTTCTTGTAGGTTGTGCATCGAGTCTTCACGGACACATCATACGACGATGCCATGAGTGCAGCCCTCAACGCTTCTCATGAGGATGGGGAAAAAGCCGGCTTCCTGCTTGGTCTAGGGTTCGTTGAGAAAGGCATCCCGCCTTCCAACTTCCCTTTGTACGATGTGGATACTGAAGCTGTTTATAACCAAGCAGTGAACCAGTATGCTGCCTTCCCGCATCCGGTGGTGGAGAAGGTGAACGAAGTCGCTGCTGCTGATGATGGGCTAGCTATCCTTAAAGCTTTCCTCGAACCACCACGCTCTACTGATGGTGCGGGTCCAAGTGGAAGTGGTCCTGAAGCTTGATCCTGAAGATCCCTTTCCACCATTAGCGTAGATTTTTGTTTTTGTATAGCTTCTTTTGTATGCGGGTATGCACCCAGCAATCTTTGTAATATTTGAATTTTGATGGAATAAAGATTGTGTTAATTCCTTGCCTTGTTTATTTTACGCATGTTTTGATTTAACTTAGCAATTTCTTTAGTACTTAGATAAGTTAACTTTTTAACGTGGCAAATTATAAGTTTGTTTCGCTTCCTCTTTCATGATTGTGCGGGTAAGACCGTCACTTACACTTAGTAGGATGGCTTAACTTTACTTATATCTGACCTGCGTGGAAGTTTTCCTCATCTTTTCCTTTGAAATTTTCTAAGTGTTTAGAATAAGTTAACCTTTGAACGTGGTAGATAATAGGTTTAAGTTTTGCCTCCTTGTTCGTGATTGTGCGGGTAAGACCGTCACTTGCACTTAGGATGGCTAAACTTTGCCTACATCTGACCTGCGTGTAGGTTTTCCTTAAAACTTTTGAAATTTTTACCGTTTTGTGTTTATGCGGGTTTTGTCACCTTCCACACGTAACGACTTACTTCTTCCCATATTTATGCGGTGAATACCAGCACATCAGTGTGGGAAGTTCATAAGTATAAAGGTAAGGCTATCAACACATTGTGAAAGGAGAATCATTTCCATTAGAAGTGGCTCTAGGCCTTTTCTTTACAAGTTTGGAATTGATCTACATATAACATTTGCGTAATTGAGCTCCATTCCATGTTCTTGGGATGGGAGTGCCATCGAGCCTTTCGAGCCGGTACGCGCCCTTTCCCAGAACTTCTTTGATAATGTATGGCCCTTCCCAGACCGGGGCCAGTTTTCCTGGGCGTTGTTGGTTCGAAGCCTCGTTGTTACGCAGTATGTAGTCTCCTACATTGAAGTTGCAGAGTTTTACCCGCGTGTTGTAGTACTTTTGCATTTGTCGCTTGTAGTTCTCTTCACGCACTGCGGCTAAGTCTCTGCGTTCCTCGGTTAGCATGAGGTCTAACCGTCTTTCCGCATCATTGTCTTCTGGCTGAATCAAGACCCTTGGTGAGGGTAAACCAATTTCGATCGGGACCATGGCTTCAGTGCCATAAGTGAGACTGAACGGGGTTTCTCCCGTACCGGCCTTTTTCAGCGTTCTGTTTGCCCAAAGGACGTGCGGAAGCTCGTCCACCCAGCCGGATCTGTGTTCCAAGAGTCTTTTCTTTATGCCTTCGACAATGCTCTTATTTGCTCTTTCTACCTCACCATTACCCTGCGGGTGCGCCACTGAGGTAAAAGTGTGGGTGATTTGAAGTTCTTCCAGCCACTTTTGTAGCTTCTTGTCAGCAAAGTTGGTGCCGTTATCGCTCACCAAATTCTGGGGAATGCCGGTGATCATCGCTACACCCTCAGCTGTTGGCCATCCCATCATGCCGTGGACTGAAGATACCACGGCGTTGAATCTTGCCATCCCGTCTCTTCCGAAGAGAATGTCGTATGTGTGGTGTGGCTTCCTCATCACGACAAAATCCACGTCTTCTGTGCTTGAGTGATTCCCGTCCGTAAGAGTGACGGGGAAAGATAGGATACCCAGGGGGGTGTTTGTGCTGCCGTCGAACCCTTCCATCGAGGCGTAGATCGTTTCCAGGCGTTCCTTGTCTTCGTCATCTAGCTTGTCGAAGAACTGCCTGTACATCACCGTTGACGAGGGGCCGTTGTCAGCAAGAGTGCGAGAAGTGATGTAGTGCCCCAGCTGGCTTTTGATGACAATAGGGCCTTCTTTGCTGGGTCCTCCTGGCACTCGCGGGAAGCGCACCTCAGCTTCCTTCCACGCGCATGGTTCTGTCGCTCGCCCTTTTCTTCCTCTGATCTTACCATGAACCATGTTGATGCTGATGTCAACGGGCTTTCGTCCGTTGCCTCTGTACCGGTTATCATTCCTTCCTCCCTTCTTGATTGATGCCACAAGGTGTGCAAGTCTTCCATCCTTGACGAATGTTTCAACAATATCCTTCAAGGATGTACACTCCTCCGTACTATGACCTTTTGTCCCGTGGAAGTCACAGGATTTGCTTTGATCCGCATTAGGTCGCTGCCGGATCATTGGAGCTTTTGGCCATGGTAGTTTTTCGGTGGCAAATATCTCCGTGACGCTTTTGGTGAGTGGTGTCCACCGGTGTTTTCGGCTTGAAGGGTGTGTGTTATCTCTTCCGCCAACAAGAGGGTGAGAGCTGGATGAGGTGTCAAAGTTTACCCTTGACTGCCAAATACCTAGCTTCCTCTTTTTGTTCTGCCGGGCGATCCGAACATTGTTTTCTCTAGTCCTTTGCGTGTAGAGGTGTGTACTCTGGGGAAAATCCCTTCCCAGTTGCTTCTCCGTCTCGGCAAAGCGCTTGGCCGCCGTCATGATGGCATCCCATGTGGATGGCATGCCGTCCTTACCCGTCAATGTGCGGATAAGCTCTGGGTATTCGGCGCCCTGGATGAAGGCGGCGCGAACAAGATCTTCACTTATGTTGCCCAGACTTAGCTTTTTGGAGTTGAAGCGAGTGATGAAGTCTAGTAAAGATTCATCCTCCTCTCTAACGCAGTTGAGGATCGTCCACTGTTCTTCAGTATATTTCCTCTGTTGGCTGAAGTGTTGGCTGAACTTGTTTTGAAAGTCCGCCCAATCATAGATGTGGACCGGTAAACGATCGAACCATGCCCTGGCCGCTCCAACCAGAGTCATCTGGAACATATAACACCACGTGGGTTCCGTCCAGTTACTGACGGTTGCCCCCGCAGTGAATCTGTTCAAGTGGTCGTCTGGGTCGGATAGACCATCATAAGTGCCGATGTTGGACATTTGTTTGGCACTTCTCGGGGCGATTGCTTCCGCAATGTCCCTTGCAAACTTAGACTTTCCTGCATTTGCAGCAGTTGGTCTAAAGGTTTTGGAGAAGTCACGCGGGTTTCTCCCCGCGTTCGTTGGTTTAAAGGTTTCTCCAAAATTCCTTGTCGGTTGGAAGTCCGTTTCCTTACGCTTCCCTTTTGCCTTATGGCGAGGGTTTGCGTCGGTATCGGATTCTTCCCGCTCATCGTCTGAGTACTCGCACTCACTGTTCATGTTGAGATGTTGGCGAGTACCGCCGAATTCGTCAGCCTGTTGAAGTGAACGCAAGCGTTCATCCAACTCAGCTTGGAACTCTTTCTGACGTGCTTCGGCCCACGCCTTAACTTGATCTAGTGTTTGGCGAGGGACCCTCGTCCGTTTCTCCAACTGGGCATCAGTGAACCCAGTGAAATATTGTTTACTGCACTTGTCCCGGCTTGGGTAACCGGGGTAGTGTTCGTAAAATTTGTATAACCGCCGGTGTTCCCCCCAGTTGCTGGGGTTGTGGTCACCGAGGTTTCTTGGTCACTTACTGGCCTTGGGACCGGAGTAACGTTAACCATTTATTCAGAAATTTTGAAAAAACTAAGAATTAGTTCTAGCTTTTATGCACGGATGGCGCCAATGAAGAAACACTAATCGACCCTGGGCAGATTACGGATAATCTGGGGGTTAAGTAATGTTTCCCACGAGGATGAGGTCCAGCAAAGAAGGTTGTTCTTCAGGTGACCTGCAAAACAGACACCGTAAGCTCGTCACTGAGAAGGGGGGGTTCCTCCTTGTGACCACCCTCCGGCGTGAGAATCAGACTAGATTGCTCTGAATATAAGTGTATATTAAGAGATTGCTAGAGAAGATAAGATAATGAGATATCAGATGATGTCCTTACCATTCCAAGGTGTTGGAGTATTTATAGCCGAAGGTAGGTTTCCTAGAAGGTACAGCCGGCTGAATAGTATTCCTGTTCTACCAACAGTGGGCTACGCACAAGCCATGCTGGTTGGTGGATAGGCTGCGGCCGACAGTGACAAGGTCGGCTGTATACTGTTCCTTTACTGCCGGCTATGCACTGTTCCACCAACTGTAGGCTGCGCACGTCCCATAGTAAGGATTGGTGAGTAGGCAGCGGCTAATAGTGACAAACAGTACTAGAGGGTGCTCCTCCTCGTACTGTTGTCGGTGAGCTGTCACCCTGTGATTGGTTCATGGGCTGTTCTGGTCAGATCGTCTGTTTTGCCCATACCTTGGTAGGTATAGTACAAAAGATCTTACAGAAGCATACGGACTAGCTCATTTGGGCGGGAGTATTCCCGCCTTGCTCATTCCTTCAGGTGACTACTGAAGTGGCAAGAGTTAGTGCCTTGTGCGTGTAGCCTTGCTATCAGTGCGGGTAGCCTTCCCTGATGGCTTGTATCCGCAACTACGGGAACAAGCGGGGTACTTCACCATTGGGAGGCTTTCCCTGCGGGTACAGCTGGCGTACTGCGCGTAAGGTCTTCTCTGAGCATGGTGGGTCCTGCGGAAGCAGTTGGTCGTTGCGCAGACGTCCCTATTCAAGGTGAGTCTTGCGGGTCTAACTGGGTTCTGCTGGGACCTACCTCTTCATACATCATGCATTAAAATATGTACTAAGGGATTAGGAGGCAATTATATTATGCTTTAAAGTATCCACGTGGAATTACTATTATTATTTTTAAATTTAGATTAACATACCAGATTACCAGTGGCTCTGCACAGGTCGCCTTTGGGCTCAAATCTAAACAAAAACCAAAAATTTTGTTTTTTGGTTTTCAAAAACCATTCAGATTCAAAATGGGTTTGAATATTTTTCATTTTTTCGGTTTTAACATTTGGTTTTAAAAATTTAGGGGTGAAATATGAAGGCCCAAAAATAATGAACTTGAGCCAAAATTTTCTTTGATTAATTAATGATTTAAACGATTATTACACATCTAGACCTAAAATTTTAGGCTACGCCATTTATTGATTTCTTATATATTACATAAAATTAATTTTCTTTTTCCGCTCGGTTCGGATTTTGGTTGCATAACCAAACCACAAAATTAGTTTTAAGAAAAAACATAAAACCAAACCCTAAGTTTTTATTGGGTTTGGTTACGGTTCGGTTATTTTGGTTTATTGCATACAGCTAAGTCATACTGCGAAACAAACCAATAATGATGAATACCTTATATATCATTCTTATTAGTTATAATTGTTGAACAAACATTCGAAGGGTTCAAAAATAAACCAAAACAAAGCAAAAGGTTTCAATTTTTTTACCTTTCCAAGTTCTTCACTCAAGCATTCTCTAACCACTGTTGCTTGCTGCACTATCCTCTCTAGTTCTGAATAACTTGCCATTTGTGCATGTGCTAAAAGTGACATAAATCACACAAGAACTAAAAGATAAAGACATAAAGTATAAGCAGAGATCATAAAATATGCACACCAAAAATTGCTCTGTTTAACTTATCTATAACATGTTATCGGTACTCCAAGCTAAGTAGATGAAACATAGGTGATTATTTTGGTTCCTCTTAAGCTAGCAAGGCCATAAAATCTTGTATAGCATTAAGTCATTTATTAGCCAAATAAATAAAACCGGATCAAATTGCACGTTTCATTCTTTATACTAAGTAAATAACAGAAATTGTCCTTTATGTTCACATTTTGTCATACTTTACATCCTTTTCACTAACAGACGTTAGATCTGTCAGTTAAATCCAATCATTCAAGACTTGATTAACAATGTACCCATGGTACAAACCATCTACATTTCTAACCTACTCTCTCTGTACCGAATTCGTCTCGTGTAGCGAATAGCATACTCGGTCCGCTTTCACGAAGTTGAACATCATTCAAGACTTGATTAACAATGTACCCATGGCATCTATATATATATAAAAAGCTGATGCTCTAGTTTAATATTACCTGAACATTAGACATCAAAACTTAAAACACACTAATACCTATGCAGTCGATATCACCGATATATCAGTGGTATATTGGTTATCGGTCCGTTAGCGAAATATAAGTCAAAAATATCGATCAGAATATCAGTACCGATAATATCAGTGTTATTGACTAATAATTGAGCGATATTGAATTAATATTAGATCAATATATGACTGGTATTCCCGATATCAGTGTTTTAAGTCTTAATTATCAACTTTTAGTGTTCAATGTGAGTGTTTTAAGCCTTAATCAATTCTTACTTGCTACGATTGTTAGTGTTTTGCAATTTGTAAAATGTTAATTTGTTAATGGTAGGAGAATATCCTGGATTATTAGTGTTAAATTGCTATATATATGAATTTTGCATGATATTAAAATTACCAATATCCCACTGATATCTCACTGCGATAACCGATATCTCAGATATCGGTCCTTGACAGATATCCGATATTTTTCCGCATTAACTGCTTAAGACTAATACTATAAAAAAAAGAATGAATCAAGTGAGAAAATAATTGAACACACGTGGAGTTAATTGATCTTACTCAGACCTTGCAACATCTCTTATTGTTCTTTGTTTTCTACAAAGCCACTGTCGTTAACACAAACAAGTTCTCATATATAAAAACTAAAAGAATAGAAAAACAACTCATACTCTCCCTTTACATTCAACCTAAACCACCGCCTATAACAACCACCTGTCTGTCTGCCACCTATCACCACCATCGCATGTCACCACCACCCCCCACCTTACACTACCTGTTAACCCAACACAACGTCACTGGGAACATCAAACAACTCCGACAAAAAATGCTTCCAACAGCTCTGGCAAGCTTACGTCTCCGGCCATGGCCGTATAAATCGGAACCAAATCCGGTACAGTATTGTAGTTTTCTGGACTTTATTAAAAATAAATAAAAAAAGACACAAGTTAACACCATCTTCAAAACTTTAAAGCTACTAATCTAGAACAGATTGAAAAAAGGCAATACCAAAATAAAATTTTATTTTTAATTAGACAAATTACCCATGGGATTATCTAATGTAACAGCGAGATTCGGCCTCCAATTAAAATTCAAAACTAGATTCGCCATTCAAGGGATCTAAAGCAATTGCTCAATTTTGGCTTTTTCATTCGTCCTCTTCCTTTTTATTTTGTTCCAAGAGAACTGAGATTTTTAGAACCATGAGCACCATTCATCTTCATGGAAGCCGTTCATATCGACAGCAAGGTAGTCGGTCAAAATAGAATGGAGAAAGAGAGTGAGCGGTGCTGGTTGAAGACGGTAGCGCTGGTGGGTGGATGAAGAGTCGACCATTTGAAATAGGGAAGGGTAAGCAAACTTATTTTTGTAATTTATGACACACAAAAATGAGTGTCATAAATCTTCTAATTTTCAAAAATTATGACACCGTTTTAATGATTCGCACAACTGTTTGTTATAAATCAACGCGTGTCATTGTGTGCATGTCAAGAAAGACCATTTTTTTAGTAGTGAAAATAAGATCAAAATAATATAAAATAAAATATTAATAATAATTGTGGAGTGATCAACAAAAATAAATTTGTAACTTAATTGCCATCCCCATAATTGTGCTAATTGTTGCTTTCAGTTTAGAATCATCTTCAGCATCGAGCAGGAATATGTGGAGTGATCGGGTAAGATGAAATTCAAGTATTTAGTTTTTTTGGTTTTCGTCCGAAGCTAGTTGTTTTTGCATAAAGTATACCCCAAACTTTTATTCTTCTTGCATAAGACAGAACTTCTCCTCTCAAAAGCGGGTTCTTTGTTCGGATTTGGCTTTCATTAAATGTGTTAAACTTGCCAATCTTTCTTAGAAGCTCGTCTTTGTCCGACGAGGATGCGACAGATCTTTTGTCCTCCATAAGTGGTCTTTTGGGCTCAACAAAAACATGTGGATCGGCATCATCTTCAGGATTGGGGATGGGAAATTAGGCTTTCAAAGACGTCGTCTAGTCCCCCATTTCATTTGTACTTGATCTTTTTATGGGTTGTAAATCATCTCCCAATGGAGGAATAGCGACCCATATCAGACGATCACGAATAACTTCCCACGCCACCATGTGTGAGAATCCTTTTTTTAAATAACCTATTTGTAGTCTGCGGTTGCTTTCATTATCACATTTTTCTTGTTGTCGTCACTAGCTTGGCCTATAGTGGATCGTTGAAGGTATCCGGATGTGTCTAATGGGTTTATTTGTTGTGGCGGTTGTTGGCAAGGTTTAGGAATTGGTTCTTTTTCGACTAGACCTTGATAATGATGAAGATTCCATTTTTTGAAACAACAACAAAAGAAAAGAAAAGAAATGAAAAGAAAAGAAGGCTTAACTCTTGATAAAAGTATGTTAGATGAAGACAAAGGTTCCAATGTGAATGGTCTAATCCGCCATTTCAAATAAAGGAACCATTAAACTTAAATTGTACACGTCGCATCCCGTGTAGCAATATTTTATGACTTTGCATTAGGGGTGTTCACGGTTTGGTTTGAAACCGTGAAACCGTCCAAACCGATCATCGGTTTGGTTTCACGGTCGGTTTTTGTATTGAACTTTCGGTCGGTCGGTTTCAAAAGTTTCAAACCGTACTAAACGGTTCGGTTTATGGTTTTGAAAATTTCAAACCGTAAAAAACCGGACCGGACCGTATAAGTTGAACGACGCTATAAGTTTTGAGCGTTACTCTAATTTCAGTAGAGCTATGATATATATTCAGTTAAATGGATAGGTAAATTAGCAACTGTTTTTCAATTATAAGTTTTTATGAAACAATTTTCATCACAAACTTGACTGTTTTTATGCTTTTATAAGTGGAATGCATTTACTAGTTCATAGGAGTGTATGTTGTACTTTTTGTCATATTTCTCCATGCTATGTTTTTGGAACTTCCATTTGCCAATTTTCAAAAAAATAAAATTACTTGCAAACACGTTCAACATGCAAATATGAAAGTGTTAGTCTTGCAAATGTGCCGACCTAATAAGCCGAAACCGTGAAACCAAACCGGAACCAAACCGTTAGTAATGGTTCGGTTTTATTTTTCAACGGTTCGGTTTCAGTTTTCACTGACAAAAACCGTTACCAACGGTTTGGCTCACGGTTTGACCTAAAAACCGTTAAAACCGAACCGTGAACACCCCTACTTTGCATTGTTTAAAATCCACATTTTGAATGGTGGGTCCTGTGTGTTTCATACTGGTTTCCAACTGAAATGTCGCAACATAGACAAATTGTTCAACTCCCTAGACAAACATTGGCATAGCCATTTTCATCTCTCTTCTACAAACTGAGTATTTTATTTTCTCCTAAACTCAATTTGTGGAGATAAAATAGAAAGGGACAAATTTGTTTTTTGTGTTTTATTCATTCTAGCTTATTAAATAAATACTTTTTTTTTTCTTAAAATTAAACGTCACCTAAGTAACGAGCCACGTAAGGGCCACTAATTGTTGGGCTTCGATCACTCACCACAAAACTGATTAACCGAAGAATCGAAGTTTCAATACAATGTGAAACCTTATTTTAAAGTGGGCATGATTATTTTTCAACACAACGTGAAACATATATGTATAGGTCCACATGTGCATCATCTATCTATCTCTCTCCCAAAAATCTCAACAAGTCTTTGGTTTAATTCTCTCTCTAAAACTAAGTCTAAGAGAGAGAAGGAATTGAAAATGGTGGATGTTGAAAGAGTTTGTTGCATGTGTGGTGACGTTGGTTTCCCTGACAAGATTTTCCGATGTACAACCTGCCAATACCGCTTCCAACACTCGTATGTCCGATCAATCTTCATCTCTTTCCTATACAGATCTTCTCTCATCATTAATCATATTAATTTCCGATCAAACAACCTCTTTTCTCTAGTCTTCAAAGAGTTTTTTTTAATGTTTTTTAACGGCAAATATCATGTTTTTTGGGACTTGAACCCCTACCTTTAGTTTTAAGAGGCTTGTATTTGTCACTAAACCAACAACCCGAGGCTTAGAAATCTCTCATGGTTTTTTGGAGGTGCGGGTCTTTGATAAAGGTGATTATGGTGATCCTGCCATCTCAAATGGCGGAACTGGTTGATGAGGTGGCTATTCAGGAGGTTCCGTCATTTTAGATGACGGATTTGAATTGAGAGATCGTGGTAAGCTTGGGTGAGATCTGCTATTTGAGACGGAATCACCAAAAACCATGCAAGCTTCATCGCTATAAATCATGAAGAATTTCCTCTCTCCATCCAAAATTGAAAAGGCTCCATTTATTAAACAGGAGAGTTATTATTTTAAGTTGACGATAAACATTTTTTAGTGGTGGCTTTGACTTTTTAGGCCTAATATCATCACAAAATCCAGGTTTAATTCCGGCAATCGTTGAAAGCATCCTTAAAACTCATTTTTAGCAAGTGGGCATCGCACTTACTTATATATAATCTATTTTAACATCGTCATTAGTTAAATATATATAACTCATATTAGTATATTTTATGTTATAACTTATAAATAAAATATTACAACGAATGTGTTAGGTATTGTAGCAACTACAACAACGAATCATCGGATCCGCCGGAGCACTGTGATTGGTGCAAAGCCGAGGATATTAAAAGTTCCAAACATGTAGGTTCTTCCAAGAAACCTGTGGGTGTTAGCGGTCGGTCCGAATATTCTGGCGACAAGATCAAGCTACAAAGCCGTGAAGAGGGATCGGAGAAGAGGAAGTCGCCGACCGGAGCTCCGTCTCCGAGGACTAGTACTCGAAGGTTCAAGCTTCTCAAAGATATCATGTGCTAGAAGTATTCAATGAATATTAATGTTTGTGTATGTAAATTAACTATAAATTTCAATATTAAAATAAAATTAATGGTGTGCAAAATATGTGGTTGTTTTTTCCTTCAATTATATTTTTGTGTAGTTAGAATAAAAGCAAATTATTTTCTGGAGAGTAAAGTCTCATTTTTATCCTTGTGGTTTGGTAAATAATGCGAATTTAGTCCAAATAATTTATTTTTTGTATATGGACCCTCCACGTTTCTCAATTATTGCCAATTACATCCAAATCACTAACCTCGTTAAATTTAATCGTTAAGTCAGGGGTAGACATGTCTTTTCACTATTTCTTTATTATATGAGTAAAGTGCCAAAATCGTCTCTGAGGTTTGGTCATATTTGCGAATTTCGTCCAAAAATATTTTTTTTCGAGTAAAGTGCCATTTAATGTTAACTAAGGTGTGTTACTTTCCTTTTACATAGTTATTATTATTACGCTGAGTTAAACCCCTTATATGACTGAAAATAAAGAAGAATAAACAAACGGATAATATATTTGATTCAAACATAGGAATCGTGAAATGTTATATATGTTAGGGATGAGCAAAATTGGTACCGAAATCGATACGGTATCAAGGTTTTGAGTTATTGGGGACGGTGCGGTACCGGTATTTCCCAAATTTTACCTCAAATACCGGTACCGTCTCGGTACCGGTACCGAACCGAACATTTCGGTACCGGTACCAAACATTTGCGATTTTCGGGATCGGGATTTTCGGTACTGGTACCGGCCGGTATCGGTACGGTATCGAGCTCATCCCTAATATATGTCATCAAACAAACACATAATAACAATAATGTAAACAAACATGTAAAAGGACAGTAACACCCATAAGTTAACATTGAATTTAGACCGAGTTAACAATTTGGACGAAATTGGCAACGGTTGGGAAAAATCGAGGGTCTACTTGCAAAAAAAAAATATTTTTGAATGAAATTCGCAAATATGACCAAACCTCAAGGACGATTTTGGCACTTTACTCATATAATAAATAAATAGTGAAAAGACATGTCTACCCATGACTTAACGATTAAATTTAACGAGGTTAGTGATTTGAATGTAATTGGCAAGAATTGAGAATGTCCATATGCAAAAAATAAACCTTTTGGACTAAATTCGCATTATTTGTCAAACCACAAGGACGAAAATGACACTTTACTCTTTTCCGGATAATAATCTATAATCCAAGCTAGGTGATCATTTCATAACCGGATTACGATAATCAGTTTTTCAAAAGCTTCAAATCTTGACTTTTCAAAATAGGTTTTTTGGAAAAACCAATAAGCAATTTTTAAACTCAATCCCAAACATGCCTTCAATTGCTAAATATTTGAATGATCAATAGTTTTTTAGTAAAACTTTTATTACGAGTTGAATCTTGCTTCATAATCTATAAACGTTTGTACAATGTACAATTTATAAAAGATGTTTCGACTAAAGTAAATGTTGACAATACTTCCAAATGGTAGGGTGGTAGCCCAAGAAGATTTTTATTAAAATAAGACTGTATGAATGATAATTTCTGTCGTTTAACTCCATTTGTTTGTATGCATCGTGTAAAACTTCAATTTTGTTCAAACATGTTTGTTTGATACGGTCTATTTTCTAAAACTGTGTTGGTGTGTTTTGATTATATATGATTGTTAATTCTAACAAAAACAAAAAATAGATTATGAAAATGTTATCTGATTTTAATAATATGCTTCGCGAATTCAGCAAAACGAGTAATGATATACAACCCAAAAAAAAACAAAAATAAATAAAAAAGTAAGTTTAAAATTAGTAGGATGAACGTAAACGAGTTTTAGGTTGTTCTCAAGTTTTATGTTCTTACGGAAACCATAAATACAATGACATATAATGGCTTATTTATAACATACTAGTTTGAGACCTGTGTATTACACGGATAATTGATAAAAATTTTAAGCTTTAACCATTAAATGAAATACATTCAGCAAAATAATCATATATTATTAATACAATTACAGTTTGTATTAAAATTATATAAATTACATAACTAATGTTACATAAATGTGTTACAAATAAGTAAAAACTTCCTTGTACACTACATTTGTGATTGTACCGGTAGGTATACATTGTTTATCAAAAATCAAAATCTTTAGTCCACATCTGCTAGTAACTCTTAATAAGGTAACATATAGGTCTGCTTATAACTCTTGATATAGCCACGTATAGCCGTTCGTGTGACAAATAAGGTTTTTCAAGCACATATATCCATGAAACTAACCAAAAATATATTCATACACATAAAATAGCATACCTTTTAATCCATTAATAAGATGCCATTAGAGATCATCTGCTCATTTTATCCAAAAAAACATGATTATCTTAAAAACCATATTACCTGACCTTTGATGATATAATCATCCTTTGAATCTTTAGAATTTGAAATGATTTATTATGATAAATTTGTTGTCATTAATATTCTGCGTACGACAAATTTTTAATTGATTTTATATTTACAATTAACAATTGTATAATCAAGTAACATATAAAACCAAAAATTAAAATATAATAAAATGATTTATTTAATTTCATATGAATGAAATTGTCAGGAAAATGACCAAAAAAAAAGCATGTTCAAATAACAGTGATTATTCTGAGTTAGCAGAGCATTAGAAGATTTAAAGTTACATAAAGTAAAGGTAGTGATTATTATTTATAATAGTTGAAAGTATTAGATAAGAAATATTTAAATTTTGAATACTAATATCGTATTATTTGTTAATATTATGGAAAGTTGTTGCAATATTTAATATATATATATGTGTGTGTGTGTGCGCGCGCGCGCGTGCGTGTATATTAACAACTTATAAAAAAAGCAAAGATTTCTATATATATATATATATATATGCGTGTGTGTGTGTATTAACAACTTATAAAAAAAGAAGCAAAGATTTCGGATTTTATGAAAGCATGGTAAATGACTTTTGATCAAATTAACTATTTTTTTTTAAATTAATGTGAAAATGGAGTATCCTTAAAATGTAATGAGGAGCATAATTAAGTTACAAATAATAATAAAATAAAATAATAAACATTTCTATTAAGTTACATTATAATTAAAGTGCGAATCTTAATGATTTTTTATAGCACATTTTAATAATAAATATTATAACTGTAATTTTTTTTAAAAAAATTTTGTGTATATCTTTATTATTTTGAATATAAACCAATTCGTTGTATTTGTATAAAAATAATATTAATAAGCTAATATAGTATTGAAATTATGTAAATAACTAATGACAACGATATTCTAGGTTTCAATATCCTAAATAAGTTTTGCAAGCGAAAATAATGGAATGAGATTGAAACAGATTTTTTGCTTTAAAATTTTGAATGCTTCGAATTAAGTAATTTGTTTTATAAGGCATACTAAATAAAATATATCTAAATGTATAAAAAAAAGTATTAATCAAGTCATAAAATATATATTTTTGAAGCATTTTAGTCTGAGTTATGAAATAAAATATTAAAAACTAAATATCAATCTTCTTGTACTAAAATCCTTTATACTTTACAAAAAAGCCATATAAATAAATGATAGATATTTCATATAGTAAATCATTATACACATGTATTATAATTATAATATTCAACTTTAATGATTTAATGCTAAATACTAAGGTATATATAATAGGTATTTTCCATATTCGCAATATTTATACAAAATGTTTGGGGAAAATTAAGAAAATACATATATGAGAAAATTTAAAATTCAAATTTGAAGCCAAATTTATATAAAAAAAATTACACACTGTTGCTCAAATACCAATTTAAAAACAAATTCTTTGACAATGATGCATCGTTATTTTTTTTAATTTTCTTATTTTTTTATTTCACCAGTAATGTTAATGAATGAATCGACTAGAATTTTTATTTTATAAAAATAAATTTGAAATTATATATTGAAATAGCTTAAAAGATAAGGACCATATATTAAAATGAGTTGGAGAAAAGATAAGAAAAGCTATGAGAGTGACAAAAATAGTAGTATTTTATTAAAGTAGATAGATAAGTTAGTATAAGAAATGTTGGAGTTTTTATCATAAGTTGGTATAAGGAAGATATTACATACCGTAAATTAGGTATATAGATAAATTCTTGTAAGGAATTTAACTCAAGTTGCATTCCATCCTAGACATACTTTGATTGAGTCATACATTCGACAAGGACATTATTACAATGTACATCCTATAATATAAGTATGAACCACATGGAAATTATGTCTTACCAGTCTAAGGCATCCACTGGTGCTAAAATAAGCTCTCCTCGACAAACAACTAATTAATTTCCCGACCCGTGAATACACTCTCTAACCTCGTACAACGTCAAGGTTAGATGTCTTGTCTACTAGTTTAAAAAAGACATCTCTTACATTTCATACTTCCACATTGACATTATCGCCAATTTTTTTGACCTGCAAATTAAATTTACCCATACTTGATCTAGACGTGCACAAGAAAACCAGTTTCGTACCCGAACCGGTGGAACCGATCCGGAACCGGTTCCGGTTCGTACCTGGTGTACCCCATACCCAGAAAACCCTAACCGGACCCATATATTTTCCCAAAAATCGGTTCCTACCCGGAACCGGTTTCAACCCGGTGCCGGTTCCTACCCGAAATAACCGGTTCCGCCGGGTTTTTTTTCGAAAAAGAGCTATTGTATCCGGTTCCAAAGGTAATATAGCCGTTGTAACGGCTATATTACCGTTGGAACCGGTTTTTGAGCTAAAAAAACTATATAAAGGCTTGATCATTCACTTGTTTTACCACTCCAACTCAAAAACATCAAGAAAACTTATCGGTTTACAATTTACACCAATTTTTTTCAATTCCATTCCACCACCACTTGATAACTAGTTATTATGGCAAGCCAAAATAAGGGCAAAAGAAAGGTGGCGGCTACCGATTCCGTTTTTATTGACCCGGTTCGAGCTGTAGATGATCCCGGAGTTGCAAAGACCCGGTTCGAGCAAACTATGTAGAAGGTGCATTGGTCTAGGAAGTCGCAACCTTGATATTTTGGCATGGTGGAAAGGAAAGCAAAATGAATTTCCTATTCTTTCCGCCATGGCTCGTGACTTGCTAAGCATCCAAGCTTCAACGGTTGCTTCGGAATCGGTTTTTTCACTTAGTGGAAGGATATTATCGATGCGAAGAACCAAACTCACTCCCGAGTCCTTAGAGATGTGCATTTGCCTAAAGAATCATTTGGACGCGGTGGATCGTATACAAGACAAGGCGTTCTTTGAAGACGAAATACCACTTGAACGTCCAATTCAAGAGATGGAAGAAGAATCTTCGGGTGAAGAAGAAGAAGTCGTAGAACTCGACTAATTTTAATTTGTATTTTTTGTATTTGTTCTAGTAAAATGTATTATGTAACACGAATCAATTAATTAATGTAACAAATTTTTTAAAGTGTTATTTGTTTGTGTTAAATAAAAAACTTGTCTTAAACACTTAAACTAACTTTTAAACATATATATAATTATAGAACAACTAGCAACCACTTCATTACACAACGAGCATTATTGCAAAACGATTAAGTACAAACATTTATTAAACATAAAACTAAAAATAACAAACATTGTTCGTTGTTTTCATCCTGCCATCTACGACCATCAAGCTTTGTTATCGGCGGCGGGGGCTTGACTTGTAGAGCCGGACGACTCTCTGGCTTCTCCTTTTTGGCATCCAAATGCTCTTTTTCCTTACAATACTTATTGGTATGCTTTCGAAGGGTGGAATTCGATCCCGCCTTCAAAAACTTGCCGTAGTATTTGCAGTGCGCCATCTCCTGTGTGTCGGTCATGACACACAGGTCATAGTGAACCCAAACCTCGGGGCATCTCGGGGTGTCGATAACCATAACAACTTCGTTATTGGTTGTCATTGGTAATGGTAAGTGGTTTAACAAGTAATGGAAGTGTTTAACAAGTTTGGGGAGTTGGTTAACAAGTTCTAAACCTAGTATGTATATATATAATAAGTGTGGGTGGGTTTGAACATTCAAAACCGGTTCCAACGGTCTAAAAACGGTAATATAGCCGTTGGAACCGGTTTCTAACGGTAATATTGGTTTAAATAAGGAAAACCCAGTGGAACCGGTTTTCGGGTATCAACCGGACCCGGTTCCTACCCTACCCGGTTCCAGTAGTTCCTGATTTTTGCCTAACAGGTCGGGTCCGGTTCCTACCCGGTTCCTGACAGGAACCGGTTCCATTTTGTACCCGGTTCCTAAAAAACCGGTTCCTACCCGGTTCCGGGTTTTAATAAAACCCGATTTGTGCACGTCTAACTTGATCTCCTAGCTTTAATGGGTACGTGACCAAGTCGATATCTATTGACGAGGAAAGACCTTCACGTTCAACCCACAAATGCTTACTTTATGGACCAGGGAAGTCCGTAAATATATTTTGAATGTAAAGCCAGTAATCAAAACATCTACTCCAACAAAGTTCATGGCATCCTAGCTTGATTAGTGGTTAGTTTGCCTTGCATTTCCTAACCAAATCTACACATCTCATCGTCAATGTAGTACCATCATAAGATCACATTCTTTTGGGGTAAAAGCTTCATAACCAACATCCAATGAAAGCAAGCGTAAAAAGGTTGATAAGATTCATTATAAACACACACACACACAAAATAAATAAATAAATAAATAAATAAATAAATAAATAAATAAATAAAATTCCCAAGTATTCAAAAATGAAATCTTTATAAGCAACACTAATAGCTTCTATATCATATGTATGGCTAAAAGCGATATAAGACAACAATAAATAAAATAATGTTGAATAGAAGTAGAAATACTTACATGTATGTTGCCGCTTACCATTAATTGTAAACCTCTAGATTATTATCGAAGGTTATCCAATTAATCGAATACTTAGGATTGAATCGATATCAAAAACACAAAATAAAATAACAAACGTATAATATAAAGTAAGACTCGCTTTTATTATACTAGGGAAATATAAAAGACTATAATGTCTGACTTTATAACCGACTTTTCAGTTAGGAAATATAACCACTCTTGCTAGATATTTTTAATTGGGTTGAACAAGATGGTTCAAATCAAAGTTGGTATTTTACTGCGTTGTACGAGTTAAGTTTTAACCAAGCTTTGATTTATTTTATTTTGCAAACAAGTGGGGGTTCAGTTCTCAAAAGTTGTTCAGACCGAGTTGTTTTTATCTGTTCCAACGACGGTAGTTAAGGTGTTACGAGCCGGATAGTGGCAGGCAACGAGTAGGTTGTTCGTGCGGCGATAATTCAGAAACAAGTTGGTTTTCCGATAGAGGTGCATCCGGTTAAAAAAGGTGGTTTTATTCTTTTCCGTGGTTCTGTTAGATTGAATAGATCGGGACTTGAATTGCGGAAACTGTAAGTTTTTGTTTGGTTCAAATTAAAAAAGTCTACATAAAAGCTATTTGTTGAAGGGGGGCTTCGGCACATGTAAAAAAAAACACGAAACAAAATAACGAGCACACACAGTAAAGCTCGCTTTTATTATATTAGGGAAATATAACTCAAAAACCCCCTGTTACGCATAACTCGTGTTTCTCTAGATGAACCATAACTCGGTTGCATCTCGTGTGTTTTTTCTAATGTCTAACCATAACTCGGTTTATATAGACCTAACTTGTTAGCTAAGACATTACCAAATATAATAAAACCCTAATTGCAACCCCATAAACCCGACCATTACATATTAATGAATCTCACGGGCCTAATAGACTAATAGGTTCAACCTGGTCACCTACACATGACAGGCCTATTAAGTTGGAAATTGCGTCCAACAAATACTGCATCAACCTTCTAGTTAAATAATCGTCTGAATCGCATGTGTAATCTGTGTTCGAATAGTTGTTGATAGGATTTCTTAACTGAAGATGAAGGTTAATTTAAAAAATGATTTACTTTGATAAATACTGACGTTACCCGAATCTATATATTCTACGCATGAATTACACGTACAATCTCGAAATGGTAGATGCATGTGAAGAGCCTACCTACGAGATAGGCCTCATGAATAGGCTCCAACCCAGTAACACCAACAAAAGCCCAACAGCAACAGGCCCAATAGCACAAACATTTTAGAAGATGACTTAGAGGGAAATGATTTGCGAGGGAAACCTCATGCTGTACGTCTGATCTAGTGGGTGGCCCAATGCATGCATGTTCCAGGATAGGAGGCAAGAACCAGGAGATAAAGATTTGCGAAGTCATAGGACCCAAAGGAAAGCAAGACGGACTAAAGGATCCGGCCGGTATAGATAAAACCGATAGACAATATGTATAAACGTCCTCCTCTATAAAAGGAAATGAGAGTAACATTGTAACATATACACATATATGCAAATACACTCTTTACATGTCTTTGATCTCCATTCTCCCAGTTGTTAGGAATCTTACCCTTCACCCGGAATAAGTTCCAACATTAGCGCCATTCGAGGGACCTCTTGATCACAAGTCTTACTGCAACATCGAAGAATGGCTGATCAAAACCTAAACAACATGCCACCACCTTTTCCGTCAAGTTCCGGGAAGAGTGATGTCATTAACGAAGCAGAAGAAACAAACACAGTCCAGCAAGAGCCGGACACCCGGAAAGAAACCGACGGACCCGTCCTCGTTGAAGATATTACGGGACGGGAAGACGAAGTAGGAGAGCCACGGGGCGAAGAAGACGAACAGGAAAGATGGAAGGTAACTCCGGAGTTCATACGAGCTCATAGAGATACCTTGAGAGCCTTCCTCGATGGGGAAGAAAAGAAGGAAAAAATGGAGGCACTCCAGACCCGGCTTTCCTTCGAAACGCCGGGGCCACAGTTGAACACGGAGGGCCGAGACGCTCCAGGAGGAAGTCCGGATGTAACACCGTGAAAATACCCCATCTAGTTTTTGGCTAAAAGTGCAAATTCTGAAAGATAAAGGATTAAAAATGAAAAGTTTGAACAATAAGATTCATCGCGCTACGCGATGGTCTCTGGATTAAACCATCGCGCTACGCGATTATCCAAATCACACAGTTCAAGAAAAAGTGGGGCGCCGCGCTACGCGATGGTCAACCCACTATGGGTATCGTGCTACGCGATACCCCGTTAAGTAATCCAAATCTACGGGTACAACCACGTGTCGACACGTGGCGCTTGCTGCTCAATTGCGGTGTCGCGCTACGCGACGGCCTTGGGGAAAAGGCCATCGCGCTACGCAATGGTCTGCAAAACTCAACTATAAAAGGGCAGCTACAGGTTCAGCCCCATTCATCCCATTTTCACCTTCATTTCACACACATAACCTAGGGAATTGTGCCAAGGACTTTCCGAGGTGCCGAGGGCTGTTTTCGCAAAGAAACGAGGTGTCGTTACGCTATTTAACGAGCTGCTGATCTCGTAAACAAAGTACAAGCTGAATTGCTGCGGATTTCTAAAGTTCTTAAGTTCCGCCTAGCCGATTAAGGTAGGATTAAGGTTAAGTTACTTTACTAGTTACCTTAAATACATAGATATAACTTAGTTAAGGGTATAGTCGTTAAACTGTTAATATTTTCCAAGTAATGTTTTATAAAGCAAAAACGATTGCTTCCATGTGAAGTAATGTTACCAAAACTATTATTTTGACGAGCACGTAGTAACTGGAAGGGGGGGTATCATTAGTAGACTCTTCTTGCCTAAGGAAAGCAATTCGTATACATCCCAATCAACCGCGGGACCCGTTTGCTTACCTGGAGAAGTTTGCCAACGTGATATCCTTTATTAGGCCAAAGCGTGCTGTTCCAAACGTCATATGTAAATCCAAAGTATTTTCATAAAACGACTATAACTATACTAATGTTAGGTCAAATCTAAGAGTCTGCTGATCAGACCTCGAGTCTGCTGAACTGAATCAGACTTCAAGTCTGCTGATCAGACCTCGAGTCTGCTAAAACTGAAACAGACTTAAAGTCTGCTGAATATTACCAACTAGGTACTTATGCGAACCTATTATGATATATAGGTTGATAGCATACTGAAGCTAAGGATATTGATATTCCGAGTGATAATATAAGGTGAACACGTTAACCTTTTACTGTCTAAACTAATTTTTACTCTTGTAATAGACTGGTTGTTTATTTCAAAGAGTCTGATAAATGTTTGCATGAGATATAATCTCTAAAATTGTTATAATACAAAATATATAATAAAAAAACAACTCAGGCCGAATACACATGTGTCTGGATCCAAACATAACTAATAATTGGCATACAAAACCAAGTCAGTCATAACCAGCTCTCCATAAGGGTTACATAGCCTACAGGAAGGTTGTCTCCGAATAGGGGCTATGTACTTGGGGAACCTTTGAATTGTGTGTGTAGAGCAGTGGTACAAATCCCGGGAATGGACAGGCATTCCTGCTAAGTTTGTGAAACAGAAAACTATGTTTGTATTTAACGACTATTATAAATGTTTTATCGAGTCAACGTTTCACCAGCATATAGCTGACGTGTTTTTCCCACCCTTGCAGGTAATTAGATGTCAATAGATGGTATACTAGGATTGGAGTCATAGAAGATCGCTCGAGATGGCTCGTTTTTGAATATTATAAATCCTTGTGTTATTAATATTTCTGTTTTGTAAAACTGAAACTCGGGTATTTAATTCCCGAGTAATTTTGATAATGTAAATTAATATTTTAATATTTAAAGACTTCCGCTAAAATTAACCCGCTACTCTGATATATTTACAAAACAGGTACCAACTGTTAGTCACACTCCTAGGCCTTGGATCGGGGTGTGACAGGTTGGTATCAGAGCCATCGGTTTTAGCGAATTAGGTATTAATAAAACTTAGTACCTACGCTTTAACCGTTTATCCGATAAGTAGGGATAAGTTATGATTGGTTGTCTACCTATCCCTAAGTTTATATATATGCAGATGTCGTATACAAATTATTACGGACAAAGACGTCAGGTTGCAAGGAGGTCAAATCCTGCCCCCGATGTCAAGCCGGCTGATAGATCCAGTACAAATTTTGGTCCTAGATGGCCAACTGTAACAGTGAACTCAACTGAACCGGTGTAGACAAACCCGGCTGATCTGAATAACTGTAATAACCCGATGAATCCAAATTCAATGAATCAGATGAACCAATATCCTGTTGATCAAATCGATCCCCACCTGGCTTACGGAAGCCAACCAGTATACGCTCCGGGAAGCCCCGAGATGCCAATTGAAATATCAAGTGACACTTCAGAAAGTGTTCCACTGACTGGTACCCCCGAACTACAATCCATATGATATGGAAGTTCATAGCAGAGTAAAACAAGAAAAAAGTACTGAATTTTCTAGCTGGATGAATTGTCATTCCAACCAAAGTCTGTGGCATTTTGGATCACCGCCACCGAGTGCCCAAGTTTTAGCAAGACCAACTCAAGGACCTATCCACTATTCTGAGGTTCCTGGTTTTCCACCATACCAAGGTCCTATACCAACTGAGGCTGAGAAAGCAAATGAGATACCGGTGGAGGCCCGTATCATCGAGGAGTTTTATACAAACAACCTTCCCGATGAGCAAATCCTCACCTGTATTCAAGGGAAACCGCTTCTCTTTTCCCTTCTGCATCTGCACCCGTAGGATATCCCAACCCTCCTAACTCAGTAATGGACGAATTAAGAAACAAGAGGGTTAAAAAGAAAAAGATAAGCAACAAGATCATCAAGAAGTGTGACAAAATGAAGAGCCTAGTTAAGAAATGGGCCAAGGATTAGGATTATATAAATGTTGTTGTTTAAACATGTTGTATTTCTCTATCCTTCTGTACTGTTATGAATAAAAGCCTGTGTTTTGTGTTTTAAATCCATGTATTTATGTGATTCACAGAATGTCTGAACAACAAGAAACCCGAGTAAGTCGAGGGAGTCAAGCTAACAAAGCGAAGACCCCTGAAAATAATAATAATTCAATACCGGAAGAATATATTGGACGCATACGTGATATGATAAAAGAAACGGTTTCCCCGTTAATCAAAGAAGTTGTAACTCCATTGATAAAGATGGTGCAAGACCACACGGCTAATTCTAAAAGTTTAGCCAAGTCAAAATCAGTAAAACAAACGTAGCCAAGCCATAGCATATAGGTACATTCAAAAAGAAAGGAAACTGAAAAGACAAAAGATGAGAAGGAAAAGTAACAAGAAGGCTATGAAAGTTCCACTGCTGAACACGTCCCGAGCAAAACAAAAAGAGAAAAAGTTAGCACGGGATGTACCTTCAAAGATTTTCAAGTGTATAAACCAAAAGAATTCTATGGGGATAAAGGGGCAATAACAACGCTCCGTTGGATTGAGGAAATGGAATCCATAGTGATTATAAGTAAATGCACCAAGGAGGAAAGTATCCAGTACTCTTCTCAGATGTTCAAAGGAGAGGCGCTGGAGTGGTGGAATACGTTAATTGAGATTAAGGGAAGGAGTAACATGTATAACCTGGAATAGAAGACTTTCAAAGAGTTAATCAAGCAAAGATTCCGTCCCATTCATGAGGTAGATCAAATCCAAAATAAGCTTTGGAATCACAAGGTCATTGGTACGAATATCAAGGAATGCAACACTAAATTCCTTGAGTATTGTCGGCTTGTACCACATTTAGTCACGCCCGAATATAACAAGGTGACGCGGTATATTTATGGGTTACCAAAAGAAATTTGTGATCATATATGATCACACATGCCTGCTACCATTGAGTCTGTTGTTGAACTAGCAGGATATTTAATGGAAAGTATGATCATAAATAAGGATGAAGAGAAGAAGAGTGTATTGGAGAAGAAGAGGGAGAATGATGAGAAGAGAAGATTTGAGAAAGTGAAGGAAAGGTCAAATGTGTTTAATCGGCCAATGTGTAAAAATTGTTGTAAGAGGCACGAGGGTAGATGTTTGAAGCCTACTCCTAAGACTGATGTACGCAAGTTTGATCCGTTCTCGACTTGTAATTTCTGTAAGAGGCCAGGACACAAGGAGGAGGATTGTAGGAAAAATTTGATTGTTTGTTTTGAGTTTGGTGAAAAGGGTCACTTTAGTGCGGAATGCACTAAGAAGAAACAGGTAGCTGCAGGCGGAAGAACGAGGGGAGAAAAGGAAATGCCCGCGCTTTTATGCTTAACACTCAAAAGGCGGAAGAATTACCAGATGTAATTACTGGTACGTTTCTTATTAACAACGTTTATGCTAGAGTATTGTTTGATTCAGGCGCAAATCAAAGTTTTATAGATTATAAATTCTGTGATCTATTGAATGAACCTCTAGCTAAGTTAAATAATCAATATGAAGTAGAAACGGCTAATTGGTCTTAATCAAAATATCTGAAGTATTAAGTAGTTGTATTTCCTTAGCCGGACATGATATGCCAGTTCAATTATTACCTATGGAGTTAGCCGGCTTCGATGTTATTTTAGGAATGGATTGGTTAGCCGCTAATCAAGCCAGAATATTATGTAATGAAAACGCTGTTGAAATCTTAACTCCCAATAGGAAGATTATTCGAATAGCTGGCGATAAGGATTCTGGTAGAATTGGAATTATTTCAAAAATAAAGGCAAGTCATTGTTTGGGTAAAAGTTGCTTAGCATTTATGGCTTATGTAACCAAGGAACCCGAATCTAAGAAAATAGAAAAGATCCCAATTGTCTCTGAGTTTAAGGATGTATTCCCTGATGAGTTTCCTGGAATTCCACCGGATCGAGAAGTTGAATTCAAGATAGATTTAGTTCCGGGAACGGCTCCAATTGCTAAATCTCCTTATAGATTAGCACCAACTGAAATGAAAGAATTAAAGAAGCAATTGAATGAATTATTGGAGAAGGGATTTATTCAACCAAGTTCTTCACCTTGGGGAGCTCTGATTCTGTTCTTCAAGAAGAAAGACGGATCAATGAGAATGAATCGACTACCGAGATTTGAATAAAGTGATGATTAAAAATCAATACCCACTCCCAAGAGTAGATGATCTCTTTGATCAGTTACAAGGAGCTAGTTGTTTTTCCAAAATTGATCTAAGATCTGGGTATCATCAATTGAAGGTTCAAGAAGAAGACATATCCAAGACAGCATTTAGAACCCGATACGGACATTATGAGTTCACCGTTATGCCTTTTGGACTCACTAATGCTCCGGCAGCATTTATGGATATGATGAACCGGATCTGTAAGCCATATTTGGGTAAATTTTTTATCGTTTTCATCAATGACATTTTAATATATTCCAAGACAAAAGAAGAACATCAAGTTCATTTGAAGACCATACTGGAAACGTTAAGGAAAGAAAAGCTTTACGCGAAATTCTCAAAATGTGAGTTCTGGCTGTCCAAAGTGCAATTCCTCGGACATATTGTAAATGAAAAAGGTATTCAGGTGGATCCGGCGAAAATAGAAGCTAATTTGAAATGGGAGAAACCCAAGACCCCGACTCAAGTTCGAAGTTTTTTGGGGTTAGCCCGTTACTATAGAAGATTCATACAAATTTGTTCTAGAATAGCAGTTCCATTGACTTCATTAACCCGAAAATCTGCTAAATTTGAATGGGGACCGAAGCAAGAAGAGACATTCGAAACTCTTAAACAGAATTTAACAAATGCACCTGTTTTAGCCTTGCCTGAAGGGCAAGGTAACTTCATTGTATATTGTGATGCTTCACATATAGGAATGGGATGTGTTTTGATCCAAGGGAAGAAGGTAATTGCTTATGATTCACGACAATTAAAAGTTGATGAAAAGAATTACACCACACATGATCTTGAACTTGGAGCTATAATTTTCGCGTTGAAATTATGGCGACATTATTTGTATGGTGTAAAGTTCACTCTCTATACTGATCACAAAAGTTTGAAGCATATATTTGATCAGAAATAGTTGAACATGACACAGAGGCGATGGATGGAAACACTTAATGACTATGATTGTGAAATTGTGTATCATGAGGGTAAAGCTAATGTGGTGGCCGACGCTTTATGTAGAAAAGAACATGAAAAGCCAAAAAGAGTACGAGCTTTGAGGTTAGAACTCAAAATTGATCTACTAACCGAGATTAAAGAAGCTCAGAAGTTAGCACTAGAACAAGAGAATATAAAGGCCGAAAAAGAGAATGGTACAATAGATCAGTTGGTAAAAGGTAATGATGAGATACTCAGATTAGGGAAAAGAATCTGGGTGCCAATGGTCGGAAATTTACGGGAGAAAATCTTAGAAGAAACTCACAAATCCAAGTATATGATGCATCCGGGTAGTGATAAGATGTATTATAATCTTAAGGATGATTATTGGTGGATTGGAATGAAGAAAGAATTTGCCTTGTATGTGGCTAAATGTTTAACATGTTCAAAGGTCAAAGCCGAGCATCAAAAGCCATTAGGTTTGTTGACACAACCAGAAATCCTAATCTGGAAATGGGACATGATTACCATGGATTTTGTTATGAAATTACCTAAGACGTCACGACAAAATAATGTTATTTGGGTCATTGTTGATAGACTGACCAAATCAGCCCATTTCATTCCGATTCAAGAAACATATAGCATGGATAAATTGGCAAAATTATATGTGGAAAACATTGTAGCATTACACGGCGTGCCATTTTCAATTATATCCGATAGAGACAGTCGTTTTACCTCAAACTTCTGGAGAAGTTTTCAAAAGGCAATGGGTACGCGTTTAAATTTAAGTACTGCTTATCATCCCCAGACCGATGGTCTGCAAAACTCAACTATAAAAGGGCAGCTACGGGTTCAGCCCCATACATCTCATTTTCACCTTCATTTCACACACATAACCTAGGGAATTGTGCCAAGGACTTTCTGAGGTTCCGAGGGCTGTTTTCGCAAAGAAACGAGGTGTCGTTACGCTATTTAACGAGCTGCTGATCTCGTAAACAAAGTACAAGCTGAATTGCTGCTGATTTCTTAAGTTCTTAAGTTCCGCCTACCCAATTAAGGTAGGATTAAGGTTAAGTTACTTTACTAGTTACTTTAAATACATAGATATAACTTAGTTAAGGGTATAGTCGTTAAACTTTTAATATTTTCCAAGTAATGTTTTATAAAGCAAAAACGATTGCTTCCATGTGAAGTAATGTTACCAAAACTATTATTTTGACGGGCACGTAGTAACTGGAAGGGGGGGTATCATTAGTAGACTTTTCTTGCCTAAGGAAAGCAATTCGTATACATCCCAATCAACCGCGGGACCCGTTTGCTTACCTGGAGAAGTTTGCCAACGTGATATCCTTTATTAGGCCAAAGCGTGCTGTTCCAAACGTCATATGTAAATCCAAAGTATTTTCATAAAACGACTATAACTATACTAATGTTAGGTCAGACCTAAGAGTCTGCTGATCAGACATCGAGTCTGCTGAACTGAATCAGACTTCAAGTCTGCTGATCAGAGCTCGAGTCTGCTAAAACTGAAACAGACTTAAAGTCTGCTGAATATTATCAACTAGGTACTTATGCGAATCTATTATGATATATAGTTTGATAGCATACTCAAGCTAAGGATATTGATATTCCGACTGATAATATAAGGTGAACACGTCAACTTTTTACTGTCTAAACTGATTTTTACTCTTGTAATAGACTGGTTATTTATTTCAAAGAGTCTGATAAATGTTTGCATGAGATATAATCTCTAAAATCGTTATTAATACAAAATAGATAATAAAAAGCAACTCAGATCGAATACACATGTGCCTGGATCCAAACAAAACTGATAATTGGCATACAAAACCAAGTCAGTCATAACCAGTTCTCTATAATGGTTACATAGCCTAGGGGAAGGTTGTCTCCGAATAGGGACTATGTACTCGGGGAACCTTCGAATTGTGTGTTAGGGCAGTGGTACAAATCCCGGGAAGGGACAGGCATTCCTGCTGAGTTTGTGAAACAGAAAACTATGTTTGTATTTAACGACTGTTATAAATGTTTTATCGAGTCAACGTTTCACCAGCATATAGCTGACGTGTTTTTCCCACCCTTGCAGGTAATTAGACGACAATAGATGGTATACAAGGATTGGAGTCATAGAAGATTGCTCGAGATGGCTTGTTTTTGAATATTATAAATCCTTGTATTATTAATATCACTGTTTTGTAAAACTGAAACTCGGGTGTTTAATTCCCGAGTAATTTTGATATTGTAAATTAATATTTTAATATTTAAAGACTTCCGCTAAAATTAACCCGCTACTCTGATATATTTACAAAACAGGTACCAACTGTTGGTCACACTCCTAGGCCATGGATCGGGGTGTGACACCGGAGACGTTGATAGAATCCTTGTTGACCATCGTGTCTACGGCCAAAGGAAAGGAGAAGGTACCGGAGAATCCCCTGGAGGCCCCCTATCGGCCCAGAGACACGTCGGATGTCTCCAAGTTCACTAGGAGAATAACTGAAGCACCATTACTTCCAAAACTAAGGTATCCTTCTACAGTAGACAAATATGACTGCACGCAAGATCCCGAAGACCATCTGCATGCCTATAGGGGAGTGGGATAGTGAGTGGCTGGTCCATGCCTGCATGTTCCCTCAGACGTTGACGGGGGAGCGCAGGTATGGTTCGACAGTATAGAGCCTGGAGGCATTGAAAGCTACGAAGAATTGAGAGAGAAATTTCTCCGAAATTTCAGCCAACAGCGAAAGGCAATGAAGAATACAAATGAGATCCTACACATACAGAGGAGAGATGAAGAAAAGATATAACAGTTTATGGAAAGGTACATAGCCGAAAGCATGAACATAAAGGGCGTACCGGAGGTGATGAAGATAAGTGGGTTCATCAATGGAGTGAGGTTCCTCCCACCTCACAGAAAATTTGGAGGAGGAATTCCCTACCACGTTTGATAAACTGATAGACAGGGTCAGAGCCTTTGTCAGGGGTAAGGATACATGTTCCAAGTTAAGAGAGTGGGAAGGGAAGAAGGGGACCTTCAAAGCTGGAGGAATGGGAGGGAAGTATGTGGAGGGAATCCAAGTTACCCGAGGAAGAACTCTAGGGGAGGGAGCGAGGTTCTCCCCTTACAAACCTCTACACCCCATAAATACCTCCCATTACCCCCACACCTTGTCACCTATGTCAGACCCGGAGGTCCCTCGCCATAGACCCATTTTGGGAGATTGATTGGCGCAGGTCTAAGAGACGTAAATTGCCGACATAACCAAGTACGCACCCAGGCCTTCTGCCCAAACAAAGCAGCCTTACAGGCCCAATCCCCAGGGGTTCTATAATTATCACAAAATCCAGGGACACTCCACTAAAAGTTGTGTACAGTTAAAAAGATTATGGAAGCCGCGTTGAAAGTAGGCCAGTTGCCGCTGCCTTCCAAAGAAGTTACTTGAAGGTTAAAGAAGAAGATGAGGACAAGCATTTCGTAAACATGATTAGAAGAAGGGAGGGGGAAGAAGAAAAAAGGGAAAAGCCAGCCAAGATAGGAAAGCTTGAAACGCTCCCAAGGAATCCTGTATGGATGAATGTTCCTTTGTCGTTTTCGGGTCTGACTTATGAAGATGCCAGGATATGCCGTTGAACATATCGGCTAGCGTGGCTGGACACCGCGTATGGTGTGGAGGTCATGTATGAACTTTGTTTTGCAAGACTCCAGAAAGATGTCAGAGACCGGTTGGAAGAGGATATGTGTCCGTTGGTGGGATTTTCCGGGGGAAGTAGTGAAGCCTTTGGATTCGCTGACCCCTTCCTTTCAGCTTGAAAGAGGGGAAGAAAGTCCGAACTGTTCACTTGTGGTTTTCAGTGGTAAGGGCTCTGTCCAAGTACAATATCATACTTGGGCGCCCCGGTATTAGGACCCTCCGAGCCATTGCCTCCACAGCACATGGGTGTATAAAGTTCCCGACTCCCAAGAGTGTGTCCACGATACGATCCTCAGCAGAGATTGTGGCCAGTGTGAGCTCAGAGGGTGAACCAAAAAAGAAGCAAAGGGAACGGAGGAATGGGTCCTAAATGGGGAGTTTCTAGAGCAAACAGTCAAAATAGGGATATCACAGACCGAAAAAGGAAAGGCAGGGTTAAAAGAACTGTTGCTAAGGAATGTGGACGTGTTTGCGTGGAAACATGAAGACATGACGGGGATCCCGAGGGATCAGGTTCAACATAACCTCAAGGAATTCCATTGAATGGAACCAGTGAAGCAAAAGAAGAGAAGTTTGGGGCCCGAAAAGAGGCAAGCTGTTTTGGAAGAAACATGGAAGTTATTACAGGCCGGAATAGTAAGGAAGGTGAGATATCCTCAGTGGATATTAAACCCGGTAATGATAGCCAAGTCTGACAATAGCTGGCGAATGTACATCGATTTTAAAGATTTGAATAAGGCATGTCCTAAAGACGCCTACCCCTAACCGGAGGTTGAAAAAAAATAGAGTCCCTAGCCAAGTATCCTTTAAGGTGTTTCCTGGACGCCTATAAAGGATACCATCAAGTGCAGATGAACCCCCGAGACGAGGAAAAGACAGCCTTCTATACCGACGAGGGGACCTTCTACTACACCAAATGCCATTTGGGCTAAAAACGCGGGGGCCACATACCAGCGATTCATGGATAAACTTTTCGAAGGGCAGAGGGACAGGAACGTGGAAATTTATGTGGACGACCTAGTTGTCAAAATAAAAAAATGAAGAGGGGATGTTGAGCGACATCAAAGAAACATTTTGAACTCTAAGGGGGGACCAATATGAAGTTGAATCTAGGTAAGTGCTCTTTCGGGGTAGAAGAAGGGAAATTCCTAGGGGACTGGTAACAAAAGAAGGAATAAAGGCTAATCCAGAAAAGGTCTCCCAAGAACCTCAAAGAGCTACAGAGGCTAAACGGGAGGCTCGTGGAACTGAATAGGTTCCTTTCAAAGATAGCAGAAAGAACTTTGCCTTTTATGGCTGTCCTAAGGAGAAGCACGAACAAAATCAAATTCTGTTGGGATAGGGAGGCAGAGGAAGCCTTCCAAGATTTAAAAAGACACCTTTGTGAGCTCCATACAATAACTACCCCCACGACTCAGGGAGACGTTCACGATGTACCTCTCCCAGACATCAAGAACAATAAGCTTGGTGTTAACGGTCGAAAGAGAGGAGGCACGGATACCCATCTATTTTGTTAGTCGTACCTTAAAAGGTCCAGATGAGAGATACCTTCCGGTAGAAAATTTGGTGTTCGATTTGATCTACACCGGCTAGAAGTTGCGAAGGTACTTTCAGGGACACATTGTACAAGTGCTCACTGA